>NW_026261588.1:1542307-1544807 GCF_900747795.2 Erpetoichthys calabaricus | reverse complement strand
AGCATATGAACACAAATGTGTAACTTCAAGTTGTCGCACATGTGCGCTTGGGAGGCCGTCTCTCAGTTTAAAAGAGACGCGGAGTCGGGGGTCCATGAAGTGCACTAATGTCACATCTACCTCCTCTACAATTCACCAGAAGGGAAGCCCGGCTAATCACTTCCAGCTCCTGACCACGCCCTCCCGCTGACCTCACTTCCACCAACTCCCTCCTGGACCCGCCTCTTCCTGCCAATCACCTCCTCTCGCTAGTCAGTCACGTTTTGGACTCTGTACCAGACACTAGTCTGCCGTTTTTAAACAATTGAAGCAATCGCGGTTACAATATACAGGCTGGATCGCCAAACCTTTTCTCTGTTTGTCTCTCTTTCTTACAAAGTCTATAGATTGTGTTTTCTGATCCGATTTAGCAGACACTCGGCAGCCAAAGGATGGAACACATAGGATACTGGAAATACAGCATCGCCTGAAACAAACTGAAATGGAGGTCTGGGCAAAGAAATCATTTGGAATCAGACCACTGGGTGGTGAATGTCCGCCTGTCAAACTCCGATTCACGAGCAGGAATTATCAGGCGTATTCTCAGAGCAAGTTTGACGGTTTGGAATCCTGTAGACGAAAATGTTTAATTGATGAAAAAAAATGAATCAGAACCTTGAAGAAAATAATTGTGAGGTGAAAACAAGTTCTGAATGTTATCATATTGTACAGGACTGATCTATTATATAGCACCTTTCACATCTATCTATCTATCTATCTATCTATCTATCTATCTATCTATCTATCTATCTATCTATCTATCTATCTATCTATCTATCTATCTATTATATAGCACCTTTCACTCTCTCTATCTATCTATCTATCTATCTATCTATCTATCTATCTATCTATCTATCTATCTATCTATCTATCTATTATATAGCACCTTTCACTCTCTATCTATCTATCTATCTATCTATCTATCTATCTATCTATCTATCTATCTATCTATCTATCTATCTATCTATCTATCTATCTATCTATTATATAGCACCTTTCACTCTATCTATCTATCTATCTATCTATCTATCTATCTATCTATCTATCTATCTATCTATCTATCTATCTATCTATCTATCTATCTATTATATAGCACCTTTCACTCTCTATCTATCTATCTATCTATCTATCTATCTATCTATCTATCTATCTATCTATCTATCTATCTATCTATCTATCTATCTATCTATTATATAGCACCTTTCACTCTCTATCTATCTATCTATCTATCTATCTATCTATCTATCTATCTATCTATCTATCTATCTATCTATCTATCTATCTATCTATCTATCTATCTATCTATCTATTATATAGCACCTTTCACTCTATCTATCTATCTATCTATCTATCTATCTATCTATCTATCTATCTATCTATCTATCTATCTATCTATCTATCTATCTATCTATCTATCTATCTATCTATCTATCTATCTATCTATTATATAGCACCTTTCACTCTATCTATCTATCTATCTATCTATCTATCTATCTATCTATCTATCTATCTATCTATCTATCTATCTATCTATCTATCTATCTATCTATCTATCTATTATATAGCACCTTTCACTCTATCTATCTATCTATCTATCTATCTATCTATCTATCTATCTATCTATCTATCTATCTATCTATCTATCTATCTATCTATCTATCTATCTATCTATCTATCTATCTATTATATAGCACCTTTCACTCTCTATCTATCTATCTATCTATCTATCTATCTATCTATCTATCTATCTATCTATCTATCTATCTATCTATCTATTATATAGCACCTTTCACTCTATCTATCTATCTATCTATCTATCTATCTATCTATCTATCTATCTATCTATCTATCTATCTATCTATCTATCTATCTATCTATCTATTATATAGCACCTTTCACTCTATCTATCTATCTATCTATCTATCTATCTATCTATCTATCTATCTATCTATCTATCTATCTATCTATCTATCTATCTATCTATCTATTATATAGCACCTTTCACTCTATCTATCTATCTATCTATCTATCTATCTATCTATCTATCTATCTATCTATCTATCTATCTATCTATCTATTATATAGCACCTTTCACTCTATCTATCTATCTATCTATCTATCTATCTATCTATCTATCTATCTATCTATCTATCTATCTATCTATCTATCTATCTATCTATCTATCTATCTATCTATCTATCTATTATATAGCACCTTTCACTCTATCTATCTATCTATCTATCTATCTATCTATCTATCTATCTATCTATCTATCTATCTATCTATCTATCTATCTATCTATTATATAGCACCTTTCACTCTATCTATCTATCTATCTATCTATCTATCTATCTATCTATCTATCTATCTATCTATCTATCTATCTATCTATCTATCTATCTATTATATAGCACCTTTCACTCTCTATCTATCTATCTATCTATCTATCTATCTATCTATC
>NW_026261588.1:1384807-1537307 GCF_900747795.2 Erpetoichthys calabaricus | reverse complement strand
ACCTTTCACTCTATCTATCTATCTATCTATCTATCTATCTATCTATCTATCTATCTATCTATCTATCTATCTATCTATCTATCTATCTATCTATCTATCTATCTATCTATTATATAGCACCTTTCACTCTATCTATCTATCTATCTATCTATCTATCTATCTATCTATCTATCTATCTATCTATCTATCTATCTATCTATCTATCTATCTATTATATAGCACCTTTCACTCTATCTATCTATCTATCTATCTATCTATCTATCTATCTATCTATCTATCTATCTATCTATCTATTATATAGCACCTTTCACTCTCTATCTATCTATCTATCTATCTATCTATCTATCTATCTATCTATCTATCTATCTATCTATCTATCTATCTATCTATCTATCTATCTATTATATAGCACCTTTCACTCTATCTATCTATCTATCTATCTATCTATCTATCTATCTATCTATCTATCTATCTATCTATCTATCTATCTATCTATCTATCTATCTATCTATCTATCTCATTTGTACGTCAGCCCCTCTTTTCAGACGCTCTCTTGTCACTCTGGGCTGCAGTTAAATAAATGCTCCATAAAGTCAGGAGGTGAAAGCGCCCCCCTCCACAGTAACTAGCGCACTGTCTCGGCCGCACCAGCAGGTCATGATGCTGGTACAGGAATCTCTAAGTGTAATTTAACAAGCAGCAGCCTGCGGACCCCCGCGGTAATACACACCACAGACCCCGTGCGTCACGTCGCATTTCTCCGATTCGATTCCCGGCTTGTGATTGGTGCCTGCGAGGCATTCAGCTAAACGTGTAAACCCGCCCTTGCTGACCGGCCGCCCCTCCGAGATAAGACCCTTCTCTTGGAAAGTGAGAGCCAGTCGAGGAGTTCGAAGAGGCGGCGGCGCGCAGGGTCGCACCCGAGACCATCAATTGGGGGGTCGTGCACCTTTCGCGCGCCGGAGAGACTCCTTTATGATGGGACTGATGGCGTGACAGGTGAGGAAGGAGGAGGAGACGGCGGCGCTTTGCAGGGGCTGCTGAAAATGGAGAGCCGTCCGAAATGGATTACTGAAAGGAGTTCTGTGCAGAAACAATGAAGGAGAACACTTCGTGGATTTTCTTTTTTTATTTGTCAGCATGGAAATGGAGCTGGAAAACATTTGATCTTGAATTCGGTTTAGTTTAGAATTTAGTTTTTCTTTTTCAGTATTAAAATGAAATCGATAAATTAGAAAGCTTTCCTCACTGGCATTTTTACTTCTCTGCATATGTAGGATTATTATTATTATTTTTATTATACTGCAAATATACATATTTAAAAATGGATGGAAATTACTTTGTGATTACTTATAACATTTAAATAGTGATGAACTCCTTCATTTGTAGACTTTAAAGTATTACAATTCTATATGCACATGATCGTATACAGATTTAAAAAAAATCTAATTAACTTGTGGCATCTTCTTCTTCTTCTTTCGGCTGCTCCCGTTAGGGGTTGCCACAGCGGGTCATCTTCTTCCATATCTTTCTGTCCTCGTCATCTTCTTCTGTTAACCCCCCACCACCACCTGCATGTCCTCTCTCACCACATCCATAAATCTTCTCTTAGGCCTTACTGCCAACATTCACAGTTCCTACCCTCAGTTCCACTCTCTTTACTTCCCTCGTCTCCTTCTGCCTCCAGACACGTCTCCCCCCTCTTCTTCTTCTTCAGCCAACAGTAGCCCAATTTCCTCCAGCACCCTGTTGGCTAACAGTACTGGTGGTGGTCGTTGTTAACTCGGGGCTTGAACGATCCGGTATGGAAGTTTGTATTGTTGTCCACATATTGATTTGGCAATGGCCTTCCTGACGTAACCCTCCCCTTTTATATCATTCAGTAAAACTGATTCATGGGACTTTTTCCTGAGAAGAGCTCCATGTTTTAAACATTGTTTTTAAATCCAATTCTCGTTATTCAAAGATTGGCTACACCTTTCTCTAAAGAGGCCATCATGTCCTCAAGTATTTCATTTTCATTTTAAGCTGTGCCATTTGTGAATACCCGCTTTGCCAGTCACACAACTGCTATGGCATTGACTGCCAGTCACTGCACTTGAACTGATTAACTGATTTTATTAAACCACAGACGGATGAGAAGGACATGGATATGCTGCTTCTGAAATCATGAAAGCTGACAGTTTTTAATTGTGGATTTAGAAATATTCATCTCATCAATGTGCATCTAATTGGAATCTCCGAGGGATAAAGAAAACAAAATGCATTTATTTGAGGAATATAAAAGAGAAGTTGGCTTACAAAGAATGAATTGACGACAGTCGTGGGTTCTGCCACTCCTCTGGTCAGACGGCTCTTTTCTTCTTTGGCTGAAATCTACATGGACTATTCCTGGCACTCCAGTGGTCTTTTCCAGACACACACACACACACACATCTTTCGTTTATATATGTCTAATACTGTTAAGTACCAAGACCTTCATGATGTCTTCTTTTGGTCTAAATAACACTTGTAAAGTGCCAGTAAAATGGCAATTCACCTCTGTGCAGTGTGGCACATTTGGAGCCTCTCAGACCCTCGTAAGATGACTTGTGAACGTGAAGAACTGATACAGAATTTCAAGATCTTACCCTGCAGTAAACCGCATCCGGAGACATCTGCGTCATTTAAGCCACCTATTTGAGTAGGCCACATTGCTGAGGTGCTCTGTAAGTGTCATTAAGAAGCTTTTGTTAGGGTCTTCTTACATAACAGCAGATGCATTTTTGCAGGACTTTATTATTTGTTAAACTTCAGCATTTTTTCTAAAGTATGTGTTTATAAATCAAGATCACAGTTCACAGTGACATCTTGATTACTAGTAATATCATTTTATTATCCCTGACCACACCGGATACTCCCAGCAAACCTGCACTGGCGGGCCCACCTGGTCTTTCTGTGGGCAGAGTAGGTCCACTTCACAATGTACATTTGGGCCCCATAACCACACTGGGCCCACAGCCCAAACTCAGCCCTATGAGGTGTCCAAATCAGACTCACACGTTGATCCTGCACAATCTTAGCCGCGCACTACTGTACTGTGTGTCATTTCTGTTAGGCTATGTGGTCCAGTAAGCAACCATGAAAATACCTAAGAAGAAAGACAGAGCAGCCATAAAAACATGAGGTGAAGTCACAGTTCCCTTGAATTGCATACTGTTATACAATCAAATGACACAGGATGACATCTAAAGTAGCCAAGTGTACACCTTGACAGTCTGACTTTAGCTGAAAGTGTGGAATGTGTGGCCTTTTTAAACCTGCTGTCAACACTTGGTGCAGGTTGTGCTGGCAGGTCTCGATTTCACATTTGCCTGCTTTGCTGGATTGTGTTTCGACAGCTGATTGGTTCTTATTGTCATGTTGTGTGGCTTCAGGTATGAAATATCTGTGTGTCTGACCAATCAGGGGCACTGCTTATCAGGCTGGGCGTTTGCCACTATGAGACCCAAGCCAGTTCGTGTGACAGTTTGTAGGTGCCAATTCAAACTTCCCATCCAGATAACCCACAAATCAGTTCTCCTGTGAGTTTCGAGGTATTCCGGACTCTTCCACATTCAGATACTAAATGGGACACTTTACTGCCATAATGTTTCCATGACTTGATATTTTTCTTTAAAAGACAAAAAAAGAATGAAACTGGAAAGGCTGCACAGCAGCAGATGCTCAAAGTCCAAAGGAAGAAGACAGCAGGACTCACATACAGGCGCTGTAAAGAAGAACTTCCTCTCACCTCAGCAAATCACTTCCCGATAGGTTGTGTTCGCCATCTTTCGTGAGTCACTTCGGCCATCTTGGACAGGTAACGCTGCTATCATCAGTTATAGAAATTATTTGTCTTCATGTCACCACATTCATTCTCCTTTTTCTTCTGGAATTAGTTTGATTTCCTGTGAAATATAAATGTATACATAAAAAGCATCTAATATTCTGAAATATACATTGCATTTTCAACCAATTTGATTTTTAACGTTTTTGCCTTAGGCTTTCATGTTAAATTTTTTTTAAAACTTTTTTTTTTGTTTTTGGTATTTTAATATATCTAGATTTTTCATTAGGGTTCAAAAGCATGTTCTCATGTTGTAAAAAGGTCTTACTTTGAGTTTTTTAAGAGTTTTAAGCTATTTTCAAAAATGGTGTACTGTCTCTTTAAATATCAAAAAATTGATCGTGCACAAAAAACGGACCTTGTGCTGACTGACTTCTTTTTCTAAATTAAAGCTAATACTTAAAGGTCCTTAGAAATCACAGGAGCCCATCTCCAAATCCTTTAGATCCTCCTGCAAGACAACTACCACAATACCATTCAAGTCACTGTCATATATGTAGAATAAGGAATGTGTTGTGTTATACTTTGGTTGGAACATGTTTTTAGTATGGATAGATTTGAGCCTTCATTTTACTCTCCTTTAAGGTTATACATTAGACTTTAAAGTTACAAATATAACGTATTATAGGTTTAGTCATCTGTGTTTAGGGTTAAAGCTAAGGATTCAGGCCTAAGGTTTCAATCTTTAGGGTTAAGATCTATATAGCAACATAGGCGTTTAGGTTTAGGCCTTCAGTTCACTATCCTTTTAGGGTTAGGCATCAGTGTTAAGATTAAACATATGGTATTGTTTTTAGGTTTAGGCATTTGTATTAGGATAATGGAATTTAAAGGGCGAGGCTGTGGAAAACGTTCCAAGGAGTAAAGCGTTTCTATTGTTAATAAATATGCTGAAGAATTGCACTGCTACTATGAACACGAGCACAGCCACCATGCACACCAAATTCTAAATATATCAACATAGAAACTTACGTTTACGCTGTTTATTTTCTTTAACTTTTCAAATTTACAGTAAATTGAGCAGTGAAGAAGCTGTCCTAAATATTTCTAATGTGAAGATTATTTGAAGTGCTTTTCAGCACCAGGAATAAAAAAGGGATAAACAATTGAATTAAGATCAAAGTTGACTTCAGTTAGCAACACAAAGACATTCCTGATGACACGCATGACCAGTTTACTAAAATTCGCATATAAAGAGAAAATATAACAAGGCATCCAGCAGATCATAAAAGCCCTCACGACTACTCCTAATGTTTTTGCGGCTTTTCTTTCAGACGGTTTTGATATTTTTCTGTCACTCAACTCCTCAGTTTGCCTCTTTTCTAACATACAGCTGATGGCTCTTGAATGGCTTCTTGCAACTACAACTATTCTGATATAGAAACCAATCATCAGTGAATAAGGCATAAAATATGTCATGAGTAAAATAAAAATGATCATTTCATAAATACAGAGTACTACACCAGCTTGTTCAAATTCCTCTCATCATCTTCTTCCATATCTTTCTGTCCTCTGCATCTTGTTCTGTTACACCCGTCACCTGCATGTCCTCTCTCACCACATCCACTCTGTGTCAATATAACTAAACCTTAAAAATATAACTGTAATTAAAAGTGCCAACTGCCGCACTACAGCAATGTAGCGATCAAAAGATATTAAAGTCACATTATATGTCACAACTACACTGAGAAAGTTTGTAAGTGCCTGATACAGATAACAATGAATATCTCAATCTTCTTAAAATACGTATTCACCACAGCTATGACCATCCTTATGACAAAATCCACTATCCTCTGACCTTCTTCATTCCTCTCCTTGACACCATACCTACCCATCACCTCCTTGTCTCCACTGTTCCCTTCACCAACATGCCCAACCCTCATGGTACCTGAACAATGTAAACTAAGTATAAAATACCTACACAATAACTATAATCGTAATAAACGAACAATCAGGAAGTGCAACGGATTAAACAATCTGGTTAAAACCTCCATTGCCATCTCTCCTAAACGCCTCCATGCTTCCAAAGGTATGTCATCTGGACCAACTGCTTTTCTATTCTTCATCCTCTTTATAGCTGTCCTTACTTCCTCCTTGCTAATCAGTTGCACTTCCTGATTCACTATCTCCACATCATCCAACCTCTTCTCTCTCTCATTCTCTTCATTCATCAGCCTCTCAAAGTACTCTTTCCATCTGCTCAACACACTCTCCTTGCTTGTGAGTATGTTTCCATCTTTATCCTTTATCACCCTAACCTGCTGCTCATCTTTCCCAGTTTGGTCCCTCTCTGTAGCCCACCGGTAGAGGTCCTTAATGTCCAACCTCTCAACTCATCATACGCCTTTTCTTTAGCCTTCACCATCTCTCTTTTCACCTTGTGCCTTATCTCCTTGTACTCTTGTCTACTTTCTGCATCTCTCTGACTATCCCACTTCTTCTTCACCATCCTCTTCCTCTGTATACTCTCCTGTATTTCCTCCTTCCTCTGTCCAGATGTCACACCAAACACCCTTCTTCCTGTCATCCTTACTACATCTGCTGTAGTTTCCCAACTGTCTGGTAACTCTTCACTACCACCCAGTGCCTGTCTCACCTCCTCCCTAAACTCAACCTTGCAGTCTTCCTTTTTCAACTTCACCATTTGATCCTTGGCTCTGCCCTCACTCTTCTGCTCTTCTTGATCTCCAACGTCATACTACAGACCACCATCCTATGCTGTCTAACTACACTTTACCCTGCCACCACTTTGCAGTCTTCAAGATTGATTCTTCTGCATAGGATGTTATCTACCTGTGTGCATCTTCCTCCATTCTTGTACGTCACCCTATGTTCCTCACACTTCTTAAAATACGTATTCACCATAGCCATGTCCATCCTTTTTGCCAAATCCACTATCATCTGACCTTCTTCACTCCTCTCCTTGACACCATACCTACCCATCACCTCCTCGTCTCCTCTGTTCCCTTCACCAACATGCCCATTGAAACCCGCTCCAATCACCACTTTCTGTCCCTTGGGTACACTGTTCATCACTTCATCCAACTCACCCCAAAAACATTCTTTCTCCACCATCACACACCCAACTTGTGAGGCATATGCACTAACAACATTCATCATCACACCTCCAATTTCCAGATTCTCAATCATCACTCTGTCTGACACTCTTTTCACCTCCAAAACACTCTTGACATACTGTTCACAAAACAGAAAAGAGTTGCCAGCTGCCTGGAGCACAACTTCAAACAATAGAACGTGCCAGTCCCATACCACTGCTGCTTGGCAGAGCCAATCAATGCACCAAGATGGGAACTCTGTGAGCACAAAGGGATCAGGGCTGTAGACTTGGTGGCAGTCTTGTTTTGTGGTAGTACTTTCAAATGGTAAACTGCTGGTTGAGCTTCTGAGAACAGGAAGTCAATGTTTGTATCCCCACAGGACTTGGGTGGCTGTCTCTGTCACTACCTGATCTGTGGTGCATAGCGAGGAGCACAGCAAGCTTAATCCAGCACAAGGTACAATGAATACATGCAGAACAAGCAAGTCCTTCCATAATATTCTCATTATGGTCACTTAATGTACCCCTTGTGGGGTGTAAATCCAGGTGGAGTACCAATCAGGTAGTGACATGTGTGTTTACACCGTAAATTATTCATCATGCGTGAAGCAGATCAGTCAGCAGTGTAAAGTGTGAGGTGAAGTCCTCTTAGAGTACTGGCCATGCCATTGGGGGTGACATCTCCATTGGTGAGTTACTGGCTGTGGTGTTCTGAATGGCAGTGATACACTCCTGGCTCTCATGTTACCACACAGGACATGACCCAGGTGGCCCACTTTTGTTTGACAAAATGTAACTTTACATGATGACAGCTTGTGTGTTGAGAGCACATCACTGTAGCTCATCAGTATACTGTCGTGTATTAAGACTGGGTGTGTAAACTCAGCTGCGTCAAGTTCACGTTAAAGACTTTGTGAAAACACCACAGGCCTTTCACCGTATCCTTGAGGACACACAGTCCAATGTGTGGGGTCTGAATAAGTCACAGCTGTCATGGTGGGCTAAACCTAAAAAGAATGAACTGCAGGCGTTCATAGCTGTATAAATGACTGTGCCCACTGGCAGAGATGCTATCCTGAGTGGTGGGCTTCTTGTTATATTGGCCATGTTGTTGCTCATCTGACTGTTCACTGGACCACCCTGATGACTGTGGTCCTCCAAAATTACATGACATATTGTTACTCCATCAAGGGGTTTGTTCTCAGTGTTGCACCTGACATCCCCTCACAATATTTACAGACATGGCCCCCTGTACACCAAACGTAGTACAAGGGACTGCAGGCTCACATGATTTGGCTTACTTTCAAAAAGAACAAACAGAATGGCTGACATCTTCATTTAGGACACGCTGTGAAGTATGTTTAAGGGCATTCTTGCCTTTCTTAGTAATTATTGTGTTGATTGGACCCTTTATACGTTTTATATTCGTATTTCAAAGCCACTGGAAGAACAGCACTTGTACCTCAGGCTTCATCAGAGACAGAAGTTCTACAATTACATCATCAACTTCAGTGAACCTCATTACTTAAACTGTACATTTTTAATGTAATTCTTACGAAGGGAGACATTGTGGAAGGTGATACTAATTCCTTAGAATAATGTAATTCTTACTACTTCTCCTGGCATTAATTGTGAACTTTTATTCAAGTCTGAAGTGTACTGATGAAGCTTGAAAGGTCTTTATTGTGTAATAAACTGGAAAGTGGGGTGTGTGTTTTACAAAGAGGTGTGTTAAAAGTCCTGTAAGCGCAGGTGTGTTTACAAGGCCACATGTAACCAGTATAAGGCGAGGAACCTGCGTTATTAAAAATCATGTGTAAGTAATCTGGAGTTCTCAAAGCTCTCCTTCTCCAAAGCTCTCATCATCAGCCACATGAAACAGAAACCTGTGATCATTTCCTTGTGTTTCTTAAATATATTTAAACAAAGGGACACTTTATGAATGTGTTCTCCTTGACTGTGTGACTGAGCCCTGCATATCTTAGTACAGACTCCCCTACAGATTCACCTCCCAGCACACTCACTGACCGCATCACTGATCTTAAGCTATGGATGGAAAATAACTTTCTCAAACTTAATGCCAATAAAACGGAAGTGTTACTGGTTGGCCCAAACTCCTAACTTTCTAAGGCATCCAATTTCTCTGTTTCTGTTGATGGTCCACTTGTCAAACCTGCTCCTACTGTCAGATATCTTGTTTTATTTGATTCCTCACTTAACTTTGAGCTACACATTAGGTCTCTTTCCAGAATTTCATTCTTTCATCTCCATCACATTGCTCGCCTCCGTCCATTCCTGTCCTTTAATGAGGCTCAAACTCTGGTTCATTGTTTCATAAAGTCTCATATCGATTACTGCAATTCCCTCTTCATCGGCCTCCCTAAATCTACACAGAGGCTACACTGCATGGAGAACTCAGCAGCCACACAAAGCGTTTTGCTCACATCCCCCCTGTTCTCTCCCAGCTTCACTGGTTACCAGTGCCATCAAGGATTAAATTCAAGATTCATCTTCTCACCTTTAAACCCCTACATAACCTTGCCCTCCTCTACCTCACTCAGCTCCTTACACTCCTTGTCGCAATCTCATGTCCTCGAGCAGCAATCTTCTTACAGTCTCACACACCAGACTCTCCACCCTGGGAGGACAGGCAGCTCATTCAGTGTTATGGCCCCTCAACTCTGGAACTCTCTTCCTCAGTCTCTCTGAGTTTGCTCCTCTTTCTCTAACTTTAAATCTCAACTGAAAACTTTCCTCTTCTTTTGCCTGTTGTGTAATTTTTTTTTACTGTATGTAAAGTGACCTTGGGTTTGTGAAAGGCACTCTATAAATGAAAATTATTATTTTTATTAAAATGGGCGTCATACCGGCACATGTGCTTCTTGCCTTACACCTGCTGCAGCTTTGGTAATAATAATAATAATAACTGGGAGGGATGCGTGTGTGCGAAGTAAAGACACTCACAGGCTGACAGAGTGCAGTGGACTTGTGCAGACTAGAAAATCCTTAAGTGTTACCCGTTTAACGGTTTACAGGGTTACTTAACCAGGTTATTCACTGATAAATCTACCTCTGATAACTCAACATTTACATGGCATTTTAGAGACCAGGGATCTGTAAATAACCGCATTATTGAGGCGCATGGCAACACACTCACGGGCTATAGAAGAAACTTGTATACTGAACATTTGTGAACAGTTTGATAAAGGCCTCCATTTGTTAATTAATATCATGGTCTGATGTTCTTTCAGAATTAGAAAGGGTAACACTTGAGTTTGGGTGCAATATTTAGGTAAACATGAATTTATTACTCATACTAGCTGTGTGTGGTCTTCAGGACAAAAAGCAACCCAATGGCTCCCCAGCAGTTTTATTATATTAGTGAAGTTACAGAGGCGTCAGCTAACTGGGCCGGGCAGGTCGTGTTTTATCTGAGATGGACGTGTAGTCGAGTGCAGCTGTGGCACAAATTGAGCAGGACAGGCTGGAACCGGTCTCAGGCAAACGTATGGTAGCTCGTTGTGTGAATGTACAACATGCATGTAGCACAAAGCTGAGTTTGTCTGCTTGGGTTGAGTGACAAGTGAAGGGCATGCAAGTGCTGAAAAACGGTAAAAGTGCAGGCATGCGCCATCTTACCAAGGGCAAGTCACACTTGTGTAAGCTTCTACATCTTCACACCAACTCCCATGGCTGTGGTTGATGCGAGTGGAGTAGACTGCTCCACACACACACACACACGCACGCACACACACACACACACACACACACACACACACACACACACACACACACGCACACACACACAAGTCTTTCGTTTATATGTCTAATACTGTTATATACCAAGACCTTCATGATGGCTTCTTTTGGTCTAAATAATAATTGTAAAGTGCCAGTAAATTGTCTCTGAGCAGCACTGGGTGCAGGACAGGATGGGGTGTCAGACCACCACTGGGCACATCCTCAGCTCATTTTAAACCACTGACTTAATGTGGTGCTTGTTGTTATGTTCAAAGAATGTTAAACTGTCCATAAAAAACAAACAAAGAAACAAACAGCAGTTACAGGGAGAAGAAGCAAACTGCAGAGAGCCAGCAGCTGGACCACCGTGGAGCTGTGAGGAGAGACCACTGAAGGCCCTGAGTGGCTCTAGACAAACAAATATAATGAAGACATCTGAGATTTGATGAACTCATTAGAGAATTAGGAACTGAAATTAACAAATAAATGTAATACTTCAAAGAACAGCATTGTGCACAATTCAATAGAAACAGTGGAACTTAAACCTTTAATAAAGGAATTACATTTGGATGAGAACTCTCTTCCTGTCATTACTGTTTAAAATATTTTTTATAATTGTTAAAAAGTTTTACTTATTGTTTAAAGCACCCTTGACTGATTTTGAATCATCTTTATAATCCTCGTGCTATTCCATCTAATAGGGTTGCTGCAGTGAAATATTTTGTACAAACTGAACACACAATACACATGTAGACATTTTTTCTGTATTTCATTAACACAGTACAAGTTGTCTCTTTAGCAGTTTTTAAAGAATTAAAGTGAATTCCTAGTAAAAATACTCCACACTTTCAGAGGATGTCCCCTCAAATGACAAGTGCCTGTGTTTACATATCATCAGTCAGGGCAGGAAGAAGTGGGTTCAGGTTGCTGGGAACTTGACGTGACATTATTCAGGATACAGCGGTCAATCACTGCTTCTGTAGATGGAGGACAAGAAAAAGCATTAGGCAACAGCACCAACCCCTGGTTGGGAGTGTAATTACATTTATATGAGCCTTGAAGTTGTCTCCTAAGCACATGTGTGTGACATGGCCCACCCAGCCCAGACCAATTAGGTCAGGTAGCCCAAACCGTGAGGCCATATCTCCGAGAAAGCACATCGGCATTGACATGGACAGAACCGTGGCGATCTAGGACTTTGAATTTAAATGACTGAAGGTCCAAGAAACATCGAGTGACATGTTGGTTTGACTATTTGTGCAGTGCCATCCACTATAAAGGTGACTGGTCGATGACTAGAGTGAATTCATGGCCATGCAGGTAGTAACTCACCTGAAGAATAGCTCACTTATTCACCAATACTTCCCTTTCCATAGCCGCATACCTGGTTTCCAGGTCTAATACTTTCGGGCTCAGCAACACGATGGAGTGTTCTACACAAACGACACTCTTGCTCAACACGGCACTGACCTGTGTCCAAAATGTCAGCTTGGACAATAAAAGGCAGAGAAAAATCCAACAATGCAGGTGCAGGTGTAAGAGCCTGTTTCCATTTTTTCACCCCAAACCACAATATTAGGAGCCCTTTTGTTTGTTAGGTCTGTCAAGTGCATAGCCCTCTAGGAAATATGAGGCACACTCCTGCAGTAGTACCCCATAAATGCCAGGAGTGCTTGTACTTGCCACCTGGTTTGTGACAGGGCCAGTTGAGTATAGTATTAACTATGGTACACTGTGGTTGAATTCTACTACCTCCCACCCTATAGTGCAATTATTTGGCCTCAATTGATCCAAAATAATGTTAATGCCACTATTATATAGTGTGAGGAGAACCCCTTGAACCTGCTGCATGTGTTCCATGTCATTCTCGTAGGCAGCAATATAAGAGTTGTGAGCCATAGCTCTCTGTTCACCAGACATTGGAAGGTGACCAGTGTCCCATGTAACCCAAATGGGAGGACGCGATACTGCCAGTGACTAATACGGGTGCTAAATATGTTTTTTTTCCTTGGCGGATTCCTTTAAGGGAATTTGCCAATACCCTTTTGTCATGTCAAGGGTGGTCAAATATCATGCTTTTTTTGAGTTGCTTGAGGAGTTTGTGCACTCACAACATCAGATATGCATCAAAACAGGAAACATGCTGACGTATGTCACTGCAAAAGTGCTAACTGCCATCGGCCTTTGGGACCAATACAACAGGACTGGACCGGGGACTATAACTTTCCTCAATCATTCCTAGATCCAGCATTTGCTTGACCTTAAGTTTCGCTTCTGCACATTTTGCTTCCGGGAGTGTTTACAGGCGTTCTCAGACAACTATTTCTGGGTCAGTTATGATGTCATGTTCAAGCAGAGAGGTCCGAACAGGACTTTCATTAATCACTTCTTTGACGGACAGGATATTTGTTTTGAATTCTTGGCATTGTTTGGGTTGTTTAACCAAATAGTCAACAGGCCCCTTCCTTTCCTTAATTTCATAGCAGCCTTGCCAATGATCCAATAATTTGGAATAGGAAGTGGAAGAAGCTTGACCTGATCTCCGAGAGCAAACACTAGGAGCATCTTACCATGGGTATAGATTTGGGCTGATTGCGCATGTTCCATATAAGCTCTTAGTATTGGTCTGATTTTACCAAATATATTGCATAATTGTGTGACATATTTGAAGATATTTGTGGAAGGGGGCACCTCACTTTTCCATCCATCTTTTATTATATCCAGTAATCCCTGGGGATGTTACCCATATAAAAATACATAAGGTGAAAAAACTGTAGAGGATTGTGGGACTTTCTGGTATGCAGATAGCAAGAGGGGTAGTAACTGATCCCAATTAGGAGCCCCCTTCTTTGTCAGGTCAGTCAAGGGCACAGCCCTCTCAGACAAATGAGGTACAAACCCACCTTGAGAAGCATTTGCTTGTGCATCTTATTAAGCTGTTCGACAAGACCATCAGGCTGAGAATGGTACACTGAAGCTTGATTTGGAGCAATTTGGCAACCTTCCTGAACTTCTCTGAGGTAAACAACCTGCCTTGGTCCGTTAGGATCTCCATTGGGATATGCGTGATGACCCCTAACAGTGCCCATGCGATGCTTCTGGACTTAAGGGGATATCCTCTGGATACCATGTAGCACAATCCAATTTATGTCCTCGGGCTGAGAGTCTGAGAGGATCTTCTATGTCCACCCTGATATTTTCAGAAGTTCATATATCTATCAGAGGAATGGAACAAGAGGAGCATGGTCTTTTCTAAGAATCTGTCGCAGTTGACATGCCAGACACGAAACACAAAAGTGACGGATCTCCTCATTAATTCCCTGACAGTAAAATCAAAGTTTTATCCTTTTGAGTGTTTTCTCAGTTCCAAGATGGCCACCCGAGAGGTCAGTGTGTGCTAACTCACAAACCTGCTGCCGGTAAGATTTTGGTACCAGCAACAACGACCTCAACTCACCCTCATGTTCTGACAAATGATATAATAAATCATTTTAAAGTACAAAGTAGGGTTCTGGTGGCATGGGGTGGGTGGTACACTGTCAGTTAACTTAAGTAAATCGGCATTCCACTATTCTCTTTGAAAAGATGCTGATGTTTGTGGAAATTGACATTGAAGTTCTGAGAGCAAATGAGGCCTGGCCTCCCTGAGTGGAGTTATTGCCAACGTCAGTTCGCTCGTGACATCGATAGCAAGCACATGATAAAAAACATAATAAAATCACATTACAATGTGTCATGTTTGTCTTTTTTATTTTGTGATCTCCTTGTGTGTTTCATCAATACATCCAAAAAAAATTACTTATCCACATTAGTGCATCTGGACAATAAATAGAATTCTGGGAAGGGAGACACTTTAACAACTTCATCAGTGTAATGGATTGTGTGACCTGCAACTCATCAGCCTGTGGTTAGGGGAAAAGAAGAGACGTCAAGGGAAAAAATAAAATAAAACTCAAGACAAATTGGAGAAACCTGAGACGAGAACTGACACCAGAGAGCAAAGTCAAGGAATTTAACACAAAATGACTTCAGCTGTGTGTGTTTATATAATGGCATTTCACCTGAACAGACATCACAATCAGGAAATACGATGAGCTGAATCAAATTTAGGATCTGAGTGGACAGTCACAGCATTGTCTGGGATTAGTGACACGACTTGACACAAAGAACTTTCACGTGTTTGAAATCAACAAGCTGAGGTTTATCTAAACACACAGATATCAAGTGTCAGGTCTGTGTTAATGATCACTTAAAGACACTTGTGTTCAAATCCTCACTGAAACGTTCATTACAAAGAAATAAAATATCAAAAGACACGACTGAGCGCATACCTCTGTATTGTGTCGTTAGATTTGTAAAAGTCTTACCAAGATAACTGAACACTTTCTGAGCCATTGTGCTCTACAACAACCAGCAGCCATTTGACAAATGAAAGAGAAAGAAAGAAAACCTGAACAATTTGTGATGTGACTATCAAAAGGAATAAATGTGGTGACAGGCAGACAATTACTGACATACAAATGTAATTTCTTTATTAAAGGTTTTAGTTTCTCTGTTTTTGTAGAATTGAGCACAATGCTGTTCTCTGAAGTATTAATTGTGTTCTGTATGAGGTGAGCAGCTGCGGCTAATGAGACTTCACAAATATTAACAAATGTCAGTCTAAAGGTGCAAATCCTACATTTAATTGTGGACATCAAACCTCATTTGACCTTCTCAGTCGTCCATTTCAGTTCCTCACAGTCACCTCAGTGTCATTTAGTGAGCCAGCAGTGTGAGGAGTGAAGGCCGACTGCTCCGTCTGCACTCGTCTGTCATCTGCTTCCTTATTGAGGAGGAGTGCGGATTAAAGTGCAGGAATAGGAAACATTAACTTCACAATAAAATGAAGAGTTTAGTTTGATATAAAAGTAAAACAATAAAGGAACATTTCATAGAATTTGACTCTCAAACAAATGTCGGCTGGCATCTGAGCTCAGCTGTGCAGTTTTTAGTTGTGAAATCTGAAAGTCTGTGCAAATTATATATTAAAAGATTTTTATATTTCCAGATATTAGGATTAAAATCAGCACAAAATTTAATTTATATTGAAATAAATAATTCTTACCCATAATAATGGAAACAGCAATAATCATTTTACATTTTACTGAAGTGTTTCTATGAATTGCCAGGAGTCTCCTACATTTACAGTGCTGTTTATTACACATTCAAATAAGAAGAAGACTTATGAAAATAACTATGGTGAAATAAGTAATAATCGTAAACAGTGTACACTCTACACGAATAAAGTACAATTTAACAAAAACAGCCTTCAAAAAAACAGCAAATAAGAAATGATTGTATGGTTAAGAAATATGTCAGAGTTTTGTACTGTTAATATGACAATGAGGAATAATGTACAAATAATTAAAAACATCTAATCTCAGATAATTAAATTTTTTATTTTCTTTAACATTTACAGTAAATTGAGCACTGAAGAAGCTGGACTAAATATTTTACAACTCAGGATGATTTTCAGTGCTTTTCGGAACCAGGAATACATAAAAGCATAAAGAATTGGATTAACTGCATAATTCACTTCACTGACCAACACAAAGGCATTCCTGATGAGACGTGTGATTATGTTACTGCCATCATCAAAATAATTGTACACATAAAGAGGCAGCCAGCAGATAATAAAAGCCCCCACGACTACTCCTAATGTTTTTGCGGCTTTTCTTTCAGACGGTTTTGATATTTTTCTGTCACTCACCTCCTCAGTTTGCCTCTTTTCTATCATACAGTTGATGGCTCTTGAGTGGCTTCTTGCCACTACAAATATTCTGATATAGAAAACAATCATCAGTGAATAAGGAATAAAAAAAGTTACAAGTAAAATAAAAATGCCCATTTCATAAGAAGTGAATGCTAAACAAGTTCCTTCACATATCTCTGTTACAATATCACTAAACCCTAAAAATACGAGTGTAATGAAAAGTGCAAACAGCCACACTACAGAAATGCTGATCTTTGCGACAGTCAAAGTTATTTTTGAGCTGTAAAAGAAAGGATGGCAGACAGCAATGTAGCGATCAATGGATATTAAAGCAACATTATATACAAGTACAGTATTCAGAATATTCACAAGTCCATGATACAAATAACAATAAATAACTGCAAAGTACCAGCAAAGTTCAATAAGGAGAACCAAAGAAAAGGGCAACACAAAGACACCTGCTAAGAAATCGGCCGCTGCGAGTGAAAGGATCAGAAGATTAGTCGGCGTGTGCAGCTGAACAAAATGAGGAATAGAAATGATGACAAGAAGATTTCCAAAGACTGTTGTGAAAAGTAACAGAGACGAGAAAGTGTAATAAGGTCCATAAACTTCAGTTTTAAAAATCAGTTTGTAACAAGATGTATTACTGTGAGGATAACAACGGCCAACTTTCACTCCATTCCACTCCATGTCTGTCCCTGACTGAGCCGTCCTGCCTGCACACTGAGATGTTTATACACTGAGGCCCTGTGACTGCCATATTCTCTCTGCTGACGTAATTCACATGAGGCGTCTCTCTGCTGTGTGTGCTTCACAAATTCTCTCAGGATGTTTGTTTGTTCATTTCAGTTCTTACTCACTAATGAGTTCATCAAATCTCAGATGTCTTCATTATATTTGTTTGTCAGGAGCTGCTCAGGGCTGCGGTGGTCTCTCCTCACAGCTCCACAGTGGTCCAGCTGCTGGCTCTCTGCAGTTTCCTTCTTCTCCCTCTGTCTGCTGTTTTTGTTTTTTTGTTCTCAGTCACTTTGACTTTCTTTCCTCATCACAGTGAGCAGCACATTAAATCAGCAGGTTCAGGTGAGCTGAGGTTGTGCCCAGTGGTGGTCTGACACTCCATGCTGTGCTGTGCTGCTCAGAGCCCCTCTGACTCCTCCATGGAGTGTGCTGGACCACCCTGTGCTCATGAGAGGCCTTCACACACACACAGACACACACACACACACACATACAGTGTACAGTAACAGCTGTGTGTTTTTGTCTTTTCCGGACCCTCACATTAAATTCCAAACAGTATTCCCCCCGTTGCTCTCTGTCAGTCTGATGTTGTGCTGATTGTCTTTGTCTGATTTACTGGATGTCTTTCTTTTCTTAAATCCTCAAACACACAACATGCATTTCTCTGTGGCAGTGGCAGGTAAACTCTCAGAATTCCAAGGCAGCAGCGCTAACTGATGTGTTTTTTTATTTTGAAGACATTTGCTGTGTCACTGAGTTGTGTCGTGTTGTTGTCATTCCCTCCTCATCATCACAGACAGTGAAGTGGTCCTCACACACAAGACTTCATACGGGACACACTGGTGGTCTGTTAATACAAATTTCATGTGAGGTCCCCTCGTCTCTCCTTGTATCACTAAAGCATCTTGTAGTGTCACTTGTCACATATTTATGTCATATAGACCGCATTGTGCAATGCATTTTGGGGGACAGCAGGTCAGCAGGCTTTACATCGTATATTAGCTCTGCACAAGGAGCCCACCCATCGTCTGACACTCGCATATCTTCACAAGAAGTAAAATGTTAGGTTTGAATACACAATGGCAGGTCTGAAACGTCAAATTACTGATGAGGAGACAGACTTGGGTGTTATAATGGACTCATTCAGAAGCCATTAAGACAGTTAAGAGAATGTCAGGTTATATAGCGCCCTGATGCGTACAGCAGATTTCCCAACTGTCAGTCCACTGATCAGCATCAGTCAGTAAGTCAGTCATTTTCCAACACACTAACATCCTAACACAGGGTCACGGGGGTCTGCTGCAGCCAATCCCAGCCAACACAGGGGGCAAGGCAGGAACAAATCCTGGGCAGGATGCCAGCCCACCGCAGGGCACACACACAAACACACACCAAGCACACACCAGGGACAATTTAGGATTGCCAATGCACCTAACCTGCATGTCTTTGGACTGTGGGAGGAAACCCATGGAGACACAGAGAGAACATGCAAACTCCACGCAGGGAGGACCCGGGAAGTGAACCCAGGTCTCCTTACTGCGAGGCAGCAGCGCTACCACTGCTCCACCATGCCGCCCCAGATCAGCATCAGTCCATACGTAATTTTTCCTGTCCACAAAACAGCAGGTTAGCCCATTATATCCACTTTAACTCTTTTAGGGCGGATGTCGACTTTTGTCGACAGGAGGGGTTGAGGGCGACAAAACTCACTGTCACATCACAGGCATTCTTTCTGTGCTTGGAGGAATGCTGGACTCATTGACTCTGCGTGAGTTGTAAAATGTAAACAAATGTAAACAAAGGCAAGATGGCATCGACATGTCACAAGGGAGATAATCGAGTGCATCAGGCGATCGAGTAAGATAGTGAAAAGCCGGCATCAGTTGATCGGACACCAGCTGAAGCCACCCCAGCTGATCGGCTGCCAGCTGAGCGCATTCACACAGCCGATGCACCTACGACAAGGTTCACGTGGGAGGAATACACAGACATTGATCTGTGGGAGCTGAACAGGCTACCGGACTTCACAAGACGGCATGGCTTGCTGTTGGACACAACAGATCACCAGCCGCTGGACTACTTCAGGCTGCTCTCTCCTGATACTGCTTTTCAGCTACTGTCAGACGAGACAAACAGGTAGGCAGAGAAATTTTTTGAATCGCGGGCTGCGCTTGCATCGCATTCTTGTTCTTCAAAGTGGAAACCCACAACAAAAGTACGAGATGAAGGGCATTGTGGCCTTACAAACAGAGATGGGACAGGACTGGTGATATAACTTCAGGGAGCATTGGTCCAAACGTGCTTTGTCCCCTGGTGGCTTTGGACTGGTTATGTCGCGTGATGATAGGTACGTGATGCTGTAAAGTTTTATTCACGTCTGTGATAACCAGTAGCAAAGCCCAAGGGGTGAGCCAGGCTATAACCCCATGTATAAAGTTCAGCCCCTGCTTGACATTGTGGAACCAACATAGAAACAACTTGATCAGCCTGGCCGTGATTTGTCTGTGCATGAATCTATGATAACATACAAGGGACGCCAGTATATGCCAGACAAGCCCACAAAGTATGGCATAAAGGATTTTGTACTGGCAGAAGCAAACACTGGTTTCTGTCTGAAAGTAATTACATATACAGGAAAGTATTCCTTTTAAAGAGAGAACTGTCCCTTGACAAGTCAGGTTGTGCTGGAGCTGCTTCAGGGCTATGAACATTTGGGTCATGTTGTGTACATTTGGACAATTTTTATACATGCCCAGAATTGTTCATGGAGCTACAGAGCAGAGGAGTTGGAGCTTGTGGCACAGTGAGGGTGAACAGGAGACACAGGCTGAACATGAAAAGAGGTGACAATGCGGTTTTCATGCGGGCAGATAACTTGGTGGCAGTGGCATGGCACGATGTCAAACGGGTGACTTGTCTCACTACAGTACACACTAACAATATATGTGAGAAAGTGCAGCAACAGACAATTGAAAAGGAGCCACCAAAGCAACACGTATTGTCAGCAGTGCAATGTGGCAATGACTGAAATTGGCTGCTTTGAGCGAAATCAGACTTTGCTGTGTAACATGTATGTGATATGTGTGAGAAATCATAGAGTATGCAGGCTCATACAACATGCAAGACAGTGACATTTCTCAAAAGTAAATATTTTTTATTGCTTTGATATGTTAAACAATTGCTTTGTGTCCATTTTTAAAAAAGTGAGTTTTTGGAAAAATATTCAGCCCTGGGATAAAAGAAACAAAAAAAAAAATTAGCCCTAAAAGAGTTAATTAAAGTTTCTGTGTGTTCTGTTCATCCAGTTGCTTTTTCTCTGCCTTTCCAACAGATGGCACTTCGTAACCCTTGTTAGTGGTAAAATACATTGCATTTGTTATTGTAATAGATGGTGTATAACAAACATTAATACTGCTTGTACAAATCCTGTACTAAATGGCGTATCACAGAGACATAGCAATGGGGCAGACACACAGCACTGCAAACATTAACACTGAATAAATCAGGCAGAGAGTAGAAATCAGCTTATCCACCTTAATAAAAGGACAAAGTCTGTGTGTCTGTATGCCCATCTTGTTGCCATGTATCTATCATTCCAACATATGGTGCTTCACAAGCATTTGTAGTAATTCAATTCATCACATTTGTCATTCCAACAGATGGTTGTACCAAATGGCATACTGTATAACAGAGACATATGGAATGTCTGTCTCTGTTTCTGTGTATCTCTGTATCTGTCAGGTTGCTCTATTTCTGTTATAAGACATTTGGTATGGGATTCATAAAAGTAGTGCTAATGATTGTGATGTACCATCTGTTGAAATGATAAATGCAGTGAACCTTCTTGCTACCTGAATTACAAAACCACATTCCAATAGATGGTGTACTGCCAATGTTAACACCTAATATGTCAAACAGAGAGTTACTGGTAGATGGACAGAAACAGGCAGCTGTATTTCAAAAGCAATAAGCTTCAATTTGAGAAAAGGATCAAATGCATAAACGTATGATGGCACAGCGTGAAAAACCCAAAGCTAAGGAAGTCAGGGGCAAAAGAAATCAAGATGCACCAGACCAGGAATGATGAATTGCCTGAGGATACGAATGTGCAAATTATTAAGGACGTCTGGGCACACACAATACTCAGGCAGTAGAAACACCAGAGGAACATGGAGAGTGAAATCATAAGAATACCACGGCCATTGTAGCAGTGCGGGCCCAGGAGACACCAAAAACAACCAGAGCCAAACCACAGTGCGATGTTCAGAGTCAAAGGGTGTGAATTTAAAGGGACAGGGGAGCCTCAAATCTTATTACAACTCATGAGATGGATCAGTCATAGAGGATGGCAAGAGTGAGGGGCCTTGTCAACGATGACTGGTTATGGAGCAGGTCCTTAGAAGAGTCTGAACTCTTTGGGATGAGCCGCAGCTGCTTTGACTCTTTGCCTTCATTTGTGTATTTGATGCACCAATTAACTCAGAAGAACTGTTTGTGAAATACAGGAGAAGGTTGTGTGAGATGGCTGCTCGACTCTATCAAGGACATGCAGTTGGCTGTGCTTCGTGTGCACACTGAGTGTTGCTTGACACAGAGAGAACTCTAATGCACCATGGAAAACAATGCAGGGATTTCAACCAACCTGTAACACGGGCGGTCAGGGGATATAGAAATCCTGAGGACTGTTATGATGCAGTTCATGAACTCGACTGAGCGATGGTATTGGTGATGACTGTGAATATTCTTCAGTGGGATGAACATCACCTTTCATTTTCTCTCTGATATCAAGTTCTGCTCTCGGGTTTCTGCAGCTGTCGTTGAACTTCCTCACTTTTCAGCCCTGTAATTTCTCTCAGCCTTTTATTCTTATTATTTATCCTCAGATAAATACTACATAGGTACTGTAAGAGCCATTTTCCTTGTTCTATCAGATTCATGAATGTTTATTAGATGACAATGCATAAACTATGGAAGGTTCCTATAACCCCCGTCAATAGAATCGTTTTGGTATCTTCCTGCCATTTCTAATAGCTTGGAGTAAACATTATTCTTCAGTTAGTGTCAGCCTTGCCTTGTATAAGGTGTGGAGGCATACGGTTTTTAACCGTGACCGCACGTTATCGTGCCTAGGCACTTGCCTATGTGCCAACCGGCTTACGAGCCTTTAAGAAGAAAAGAAGAAATTAAGAACCTTTAAGTAGGAAAGAAGAAATTAAGAACCTTTAAGTAGGAAAGAAGAAATTATGAATCTTTAAGTATAAAAATACTAAAGTCTTTCAAGAAAAGCTAAGTTTATAGAAGATTCTTTTTTTTTTCTTTTTTTGCCTTTTATTCTACGTGTGTAACTATTTTTTCTTTTATTCTTGTGTGGACTATTTACTTTTACCTTTCACTAAATACCTTTAAAACGAACTCTTGGACTCTGAGAATTCTTTTGACACGCGTCTTACCCGTGCCTGATGACACCTTATATATTTTAGCAGCTACAGGTACACATTTATTCCTTTTGATAGTCACATCACAAGTTGTTCAGGCTTTCTTTCTTTCATATCTCAAATGGCTGCTGGGTTGTTGTAGAGCACAATGGCTCCTGCTGCTTCATACACAGAAAGCGTTTAGTTATCTTGTAAGACATTTAAAATCTAACGACACAATACAGAGATGTGTGCTCATTTATGTGTTTTGATGGCGTAAGCACAAAAGCGGGACTGTGCGTACGCACAGAAAAATTCAGATGCAGGAATCTGTTCGCACGCAAACTTTCACGTTCTTCCACTACATAAATCCCGATCAGCGTGAAAAGTAACGCACGTGCACGCGCCTTCTGTCCCGCCCCAACTCCTCCCAGAATTACACCTCTTTGAATATGCAAATCAATATAAATAGCCTTCTGTGAAAAGACAATGGGAAAAGCACAGGGGAAAATATAAGAATTTCAGCGAATACCAAGTGGAGGCAAAGGAAAAACGTACTATTTGTTGGTTTAAACTGTGGTATAATCAACAAAAGGAAGTTGATCGAGTGACAGAGTGTCGGAGAAACTCGAAAGGTCGAGTTCACAAAGTCGCACAGTGCCCGAAATAAAACAGAAATCACATATCAAAGTCGCCGTGAAAAGGCGAGTCGTAGCCCACTGTCTGAGTGTCATATGAAAGCTTATTAGGGTACAGACAAAAAAAATAGGCACACAGTGGGAAAAAAGCACGAAATGTCAACTTTAATCTCGAAATTTCCACTTTAATCACGTAGTTTATTTTGCCATTAAAGTAGAACATCATAAACTTCATCTTAAAATCGTTTATTTTACTAGTTTCTCAAGTAGCACGTTAAATGCTTTGTTCTGTGTTTGATCTTCTATGTGCTCTATGTGAATCACTACGTGCTTCCGTTCTTTCTCTTTCTCCGACAGGACACAGAATCCATTACATTCGAGATATTACAGCTCTCTGAATAATTAAAATACTGACATGTATACGTGATATCTTTTTCATGATGATAGGAATGAAAGCATGTTATTAAACATGGGAACACGGTGGCGCAGTGATTGTTCATATCTCACGCAAGAGGCTTGCTGCGCCATGTGCGACCTTCGATGAAATAATTTATTACAGAAGTACTGTCTCTTTCAAACGTACTAACCTCCAATTCCTGTCCTTACTTTTCTTTCTCCAAAAACCCAATCGCCACACAATCAGCTCTGTAATAGACGTTAAGCTTAGAACGCCAATTCTTCAAAACTTTTAAGGAACATTGAAATATCTTCGTAGTACATGTTTAATTATTCTATTCGTCTATCCTTCCAGTGTCGCGTCAGCACCAGCAAGAATACAGTGCAAGGCAGGAGCTATCCGTGAACTAGCTATACGCTGCGGCACCGTGTCCTCACATGTTTAATTATTAACGAACACGATGCCTGTAAGCCTAACATCATTTTCTAGCCTGTGTAGTAAAATAGAATAGTCAATGGTGTTAAATGCTGCACTTAAGTCCAACAACATAATTACAGTGGAGTTTCCTTCATCGGAGGATATCAGAATGTCGTTTACAACCCGCGTTAGTGCCGTTTCTGTACTATGACCAGTGCGAAAACCAGACTGGAATTTCTCAAATAAATTGTAATGCGTAAGGTGTGACTGAAGCTGATTGGCGACTACTTTTTCTAGTATTTTAGTGAGAATTTGTCATTGTATTTGTCATTCCAATAGATAGTATATAACAAACATTAATACTGCTTGTACAAATCCTGTACTAAATGGCGAATCACAGAGACACAGCAATGGGGCAGACACACAGCACTGCAAACATTAACACTGAATAAATCAGGCAGAGAGTAGAAATCAGCTTATCCACCTTAATAAAAGGACAAGAGTCTGTGTTTCTGTGAATCTGTGTCTCGGTATGGTTGCCACCAAAAACAACCAGAGCCAAACTACAGTGTGATGTTCAGCGTCAGGGAGTGTGGAGGCATTGGGACAGGGGAACCCTAAGTCTTATTATAACTCACGAGATTGAATTAAATGATGTAGTAGGGGTTGTAGGGGACCACTATAGTGTAGCCTGGGCAGTCAGTGCAAATTTTGTGGATAAAGATTTATTGAGGAGGAGCAGAAGAGAGACTTGTTTTACTCCGCTTCCGGTTCTAGACATGGCAAGGTGCAAATTCTGTGAATTTCATTTAAAAATGGCAGGTATCCTAATTGTTCTTTCTGTGAATATTATCCCACACTCCTACTCATAAAGGACCCTGTTGTTTCCAGATAACTGATGACTGTTACCATCAGGCAGGTGTGTCTCACCCCGAAAATGAGGAATAAAGGCAATAGGCTCACCTGCATATCTTCAGTTCAGACAAGGTCACCAACAGCAAATGTGTCGTGTAGACAATTCAAGGTGCTGTCCTGAACTGATGAATCAGTTGAGTGACGAATGAGTAAAATTAATCTTTTCAGTCCAGCGTGTAGAATGATGTTTGAAATTGAAGAGGAATGCACAGAGGAGCAAGTGCTCGACCAAATACTGTTAAAATAGCAATTGCACTGGATATGAATCCAACAGAGACATAATTCTCCAAGGACAAATGAGGTAGCCATCGTGTTTGAGCACCCAGCAGGAGAACCACCTTTGGAGCAGGACCTCCTGATCTATTCTAGAACAGATTTATGGGATGTAAATAGGGACAGCCAGAGGATTAGTTTCCTTGATCCAAACTTGGAAGGAAAGATATTTTCAGTACTTTTTCCATACAGGTGTCAAAGAGTTAAGATAAGTGGAAGGACAGTAACGAATGAGTGGTTAGTAAATTTCATCTCGTATCTGAATCATGTGAGGTACGTCTTGAAATACATATTTAAGGTCATGATTGTGTCAACATTGTCATTAGAGAGGGTACTACTCTTGAATGTGATGAAATTGGGCAATTGGTGAATTTTCTGTATTTCAGTGCCCCTGAAGCAGTGTGGCGGCTGTTTAGATTTGATGTCTGTGAGCATTTGCATATAATTATGCTGTTGAATTTAAAGTGGAAAATAAAGTATGCACATTTATTAGCGGTTGGGGTAGACATGCCACCCTTGTCAGTTTGTTTTAAGCTGAATAAGGACATACCTGGAGTGAGGGAGTATTTTTATTGGCAATTGCCAGAGCTTTACCAGTGTGAAGATACGACTTGGAGATGGACAGTGAGAAGACAGATATTAAAGTTACAGATATTGTCCGAGATGACTTTTACTACGTATTAAAGGGGTTTGAGGACCTTAGAACATTCGAAGGGGTGGTATATGGATCATTCATGGAGGCTGCAAGAGCGAGGGGCCTTGTCAACAATAATTACTTATAGAACAGGTCCATGGAAGAGTCTGTACTCTTTGGGATGAGCCACAGCTGCTTAACACTTGTCTGACTTAATAAAAAAATTAAAAACAAAAAAATTAAATTAAAAAAAAGGCTAACTTTTACTAGTACCTTAAATTTACACCGGCCATTACAGACTCAAATCAAATTTATGTTTTTACTCTATAATAATAATAATAGCAGCTCACTACTCAGAATCGAACCCACAGCCTCCTGATTACGACACAGCGTTGTACCCTAACCCAATTTCTTTTTCTTCAGTTACATTCTTGGATAAAGCGTACTTGTTTTGTTATACATGAACCTTTTGTGAAAGTGTTTATTTGATATTTCGACTACAGTCTTCAGATATTATACACTTCAAGTCAAAATTTTGTCATTAGTACTATAACTTGAAAAAAGTTTCTGTTTTAGTTATGTGTTCAACGTTTCTTGCCTTGCATTTCCTGTCATCCTACATTTACACAGATCATTGTAGACATGAAACACACGTGTAATGTATGTATTCCAAATAACGATATACTGTATTATTTACCCTCTATAATTACAGACACATTACACCACGATAAACAGACTTGAGCTGCATCAGGTGGGGTGATGGGATAGAAGGCTGCTTGTGCTGATCGACACATTTGCAAAAGAAAAGATGCTGATGAGGAGATGAGAGGGAATATAAAGTGGCCTGGCATTACAACTGTTTTCGTAGGTTTCAGGGATTCTGGAGTTAAACTGTTTGCCTTCATTTGTGTCTTTGATACACCAATCAACTCAGAAGAATTGTTTATAAAGTATAGGAGAAGGTTGAGTGAGATAGTTGCTCAACACTATCATATCTCTTTCGTTTCTCAAATAGCTTCAGGGTTGTTGTAGAGCACAATGGCTCCTGCTTCTTCATACACAGAAAGTGTTTAGTTATCTTGCTAAGACTTCTAAAATTATAATGACATAATTCAGAGGTGTGCGCTCATTCATGTGTATTGATATGTATATGTTTGAAATTAATGCTGTGACTGTCCAGTCAGATCCTAAATTTGATTCAGCTCATCGTATTTCCTGACTGTGATGTCTGTTCAAGTGAAATGCCATTATATAAATACACACAGCTGAAGTCATTTTGCTGTTAAATTCCTTGACTTTGCTCTCTGGCGTCAATTCTCGTCTCAGGTTTCTCCAGTCTGCACTGAGTTTTATTTTATTTATTCCCTTGACGTCTTTTCTTTTCCCCTAACCACAGGCTGACGAGTTACAGGTTACATAATTCGCTCCACTGATGAAGTTGTTGAAAATGTCTACCTTCCCAGAATTCTCTTTATTGGCCAGATGCAGTATTGTGGATGAGGAATTTGTACATTAGAACATTAGAACACTCTAGACGAGAACAGGCCATTCAGCCGAACAAAGCTCGCCAGTACTATCCACTTATTTCTTCCAAGAAAACATCAAGTCGAGATTTGAAAGACCCTAACGTCTTACTGTCTACCACACTACTTGGTAGCTTATTCCAAGTTTCTATCGTTCTTTGTGTAAAGAAAAACTTCCTAATGTTTGTGTGAAATTTACCCTTAACAAGTTTCCAACTGTGTCCCCGTGTTCTTGATGAACTCATTTTAAAATAACAGTCTCGATCCACTGGCCTAATTTCCTTCATAATTTTAAACACTTCAATCATGTCACCTCTTAATCTTCTTTTGCTTAAACTGTAAAGGCTCAGCTCTTTTAATTGTTCCTCATAATTCAACCCTTGTACCCCTGGAATCAGCCTAGTCGCTCTTCTCTGGACCTTTTCTAGCGCTGCTATGTCCTTTTTTGTAGCCTGTATTTGTAGTGTTGTTGCAACAATCAAGGAGAGAACAAAACATCTTCTTGTTCTTTCTTTCTTTCAAATGTGAGAGTGTAAAGTGATTTTATTATGTTTATATTACATTATTTAAATTGTTCAGAGGGTTATAGACAGTTTTATTTTTTATGTCATTATTGGTGTATAATTTAACTGTAAGTTTGCTTTCCATTGAGCAGCTCGTCTACACATAGAAGGAGGATGTGCTGCTACAGACAGAGGGTCATTTCACACTGAGCAGATTATTTCTGCAGTCAGAAGAGCAGACAGACTCCTATTGCACACCATTAGGATGTAGAAGGTCAAAACTTAGAAAGTCAGCACAATTCTATTTTTAAAAAGGGTCAAGTTCAAATCACCATTTTTTGGACATTCTACATGCACAAAAGTGAAGCTCATGAACCATTGGTTATCTTTGTTCATGCTCACCTCATTGACGTGTGCTGACGCAGTCTTGACAATAAACAGTATTTTCAGGGGGCACTGAGTTATAGTTGAATGTAACTTGAATTCACAATGGCGCGTTTCAAGGGCTGAAAAACACTCCAAGTGATAACAAGTGTTACGGATGGTTAATCTAGTTGAATCTGATCTACACAGTTAAATTCTGTTAGAATCCATCATTTCACATGTGATACAAGTGGTTTCCACACATAGAAGTTAAGGAACATTGAGTAACACTCAACTTCATTTTCGCCCTATGCGTTTCAATGGGGAAAACAAGTGAATTTGAGATGTTGATGTGTACCTTGAGTAACACTTAGGAAACCATCCATACAGTTATTACCCATTAGGGAACTATGTATTACATCATTTGGAACAGTTTTACATCAGTATTTTCAGGGGGCACTGAGTTATAGTTGAATGTAACTTGAATTCACAATGGTGCGTTTCAAGAGCTGAAAAACACTCCAAGTGATAACAAGTGTTACGGATGCTTAATCTAGTAGAATCTGATCTACACAGTTAAATTCTGTTAGAACAGACCATCCAACAGTTTTTGTTCTTGCCACCCATACCAGTGCCCATGCGATGCTTCTGGACTTTAACACTAGAATTACCAGAGCCTACGAAAAAACTCGTAGATCCGGCCCACCTTAAATCGCTTCTTAAAACCTTTCTCACCTCTCCGCCAGCGTCTTTTGTCATCTAAATGTACTGATAATTGAGACTGTATTCCATCCCCCCAACGACTTAGAACGTAAACAGGCTTTTCCCAGCTAATGTCTTGATTGATTATCTGGGAGTGAAGTGGAGTTTTAGAGTAGAAATAATAAGATTGTTATTTGGAACACACGCATTTCATATGTGTTGCATTTCTACAGTAATCTGTGTAAACACATTGTTAAAACAGAAACGGTTTACAATATTCTAGTAGCAAATGACAAAATGTAGGCATAAACTATATAATGTATGAAGCCTGAAGTCCAAATATCAAAGAAACACTTTCACAAAAGGTACAAAAAAAAGCCACCGCCAAAAAAACCCGCCTTAGTGTGAGACATTGACATGACTTAACTATCACTGCTTCCGTGGCGTAACAGTATCAGTCGCTGACTGGGATTCAGAAGGTCATGAATTCGATCCTGCACAACTCCCATTTGAGAAGTGTTCTTATTTTCACTATTTTAGAATAAAATGATGCATTTGATTTCAGTCTGTAACAGCCGGTGTAATTTATGATATTTGTAAAGGTTAGCTTTATTTTTTTTAAATTCACTTTTCATTGTCTCAGTCACATTCAGGATCCATCCCTACCGCCCCCCACCTGACACTGCGGTTTTTACATAAAGACGCGCTATAGTTCTGCTGTGTATCACGATACATACGACCGCGTGTTTTTTTCCCCCAGTATTGCCAGTCCCCACGTGTTGCTGTATGCTGTTTCTTTTGTACTCCAGGACATGCAGAGGAAAGCATAGTAAAGAGCAGTAACTTCAGCGTCATATGCAATCATCAGACACTCCCCATCTGATGCTGTTTTCACATAAAGACGCGCTAAAGCTCTGCAGTGTACTTGTGACTGCATTGTCATACCAATGCTTGCGAACTGAAGTGTCTGCATGCACTTTTCGTGGCATTATACGTGTATTTTTTGAGCATGCCCATGTAGCTCAAACACAGGAACATATGTTGATGTAAAAGTATAACAAAACAAGTGCACTTTTATTCAAGACTATAACCGAAGAAAAAAGAAAGCAAGTTACAGTAGGCGGAATGCTAAGAACTGCTGATTTCCATTCTGTGCTATATAACTGTTAACATTTGAATCTGATGATTGCATATAGCGCTGTCTTGTTTAGTGTGCGCAAGAACATGCAGGTGGCCAGTTGCTGAATGCTACAACGCACATTTTAAAAAAAGAAAAAGACAAATATATGTGACGTTTTGAAGAAATCATTTTATGACGCGAATAGTACCAATCAGAAAACATCGTCGAAGTAATGCAATATTATTTGAAAACGAACAGCGTCAGGTTGGGTGTGAAGTTATACTGGCGCTGTTTGAGTAAGATCAGAAGCTGAATAAGCTGAAAAAGCTCCTGTTCTGACTCTAAGTAAAAAAACATGAATTAATCAACAGAAATAACCGCGATTGACATTTTAAAGTTAACGATTTACAGTGCATACCAATTTATAAATTCAATGTCCGTTTGAGGAAAAAAAAAACACTTTCTTCAAAGCTGGGAATCGAACTCGCGTCTCTGTGGCACAGTAAGGCAGTGGTGCTCCAAGTCAGCAAACAGTCCTTATAACTTATTTTTTTCAAGATCCATAACACACAGACAGACAGACAGGCAGAGATATACAAACAAACAGGGAAGGCACATGTACTGAAAGAAAAAAAAAAAATCAACATGTGCGTTGTTTCTGCAGCACTGAATAAGCTCACCCGCTCTAACATCACCCCGATCTGACTCTCTAAGTAACAGCGCAAGTACAGACACAAATCAAGTGCATGTGTGTACTGTATAATATTAACAAAAAGAGCAGCTTACTACTGAAAACGGCAAATATAGGAGTGAGTGGGGATCGAACCAGGACTCTTGATTACACTTGGTTTGCGTCTGTACTTGCGATGTTACTTAGAGAGTCAGATCATGGAGGGGTGATGTTAGAGCGGGTGAGCTCATTCAGTGCTGCAGAAACAACGCACATGTTGATTTTTTTTTTCTTTCAGTACATGTGCCTTCCCTGTTTGTTTGTATATCTCTGCCTGTCTGTCTCTGTATTACGCAGTGCTCTGTCTGTCTGTGTGTTATGGATCTTGAAAAAAATAAGTTATAAGGACAGTTGTTCATGCAGTCTCAATTGTTAAAAAAATATTTTAAAAGGAGCATCCCACATGAAAATATAACGATCTCATTAACTGACAGTGCATACCAATTTACAAATTTTATGTCCGTTTGAGGTTAAAAAGAAAAAAAAGAAGTAACACTTTATCCCCAGCGGGGAATTGAACTCATGTTTGTGAGGCAGAGAAAAGCTACTCGGTCTGAGAGGCAAATCTTAGCACGCTACGCCACGGAAGCTGTTATATGGTGTGTGAAGCTTTTGTGGAAGTGTTTATTTGATCTTAGGAACTCGGGCTTTACACATTCTATAGTTTATGCCTACATTTTGTAACATTTATTACTAAAATATGAAAAAGTTTCTGTTTTAGCAATGTGTTCACACAGATTACTGTAGAAACGGAACACGCATGAAATGCATGTATTCCAAATAGCGATGTATTATTTCTATTCTAAAACTCCAGCAGTTCAGTCACTCCCAGATAATCAAACAAGGCATGAGCTGTGAAAACTTAGTGAACGTTCTGCGACGGTGGGGGACGGAATAGCCGGCTGCTCGCTGCTCCTCTTAATCAGCACATTTAGAAGAGAAAAGAGAGGTGAGAACGGTTTTAAGGTGGGCCGGATCTACGAGTTTTTTCGTAGACTCTGGTAATTCTAGTGTTAACCAAATAGTCAACAGGCCCCTTCCTTTCCTTAATTTCATAGCACCCTTTCCAATGAACCAATAATTTGGAAGAGGAAGTGGAAGAAGTTTGACCCGATTTCTGGAACCAAACACTAGGAGCATCTTACCATGGGTATATATTTGGGCTGATTGCGCATGTTCCATATAAGCTCTTAGTATTGGTCTAAATTTACCAAATATACTGCATAATTGTATGATATATTTGAAGATATTTATTGAAGGGGGCACCTCACTTTTCCATCCATCTTTTATTATATGAAGTAATCCCTGATGTTGTTACCCATATAAAAATGCATAAGGTGAAAAAACTATAGAGGCTTGTGGGACTTCCTGGTATGAAGATAGCAAGAGGGGTAGTAACTGATCCTAGTTAGGAGCCCTCTTCTTTGTCTGGTCAGTCAAGGGCACAGCCCTCTAAGAAAAATGAAGTACAAACCCACCTTGAGAAGCATTTGCTTGTGCATCTTATTAAGCTGTTTGACTAGACCATCAAGCTGAGAATGGTACACTGAAGTCTTAAGGTGCTTGATTTGGAGAAATTTGGCAACCTTCCTGAACGTCTTTGAGGTAAATGGCATCCCTTGGTCCATTTCCTAACTCCTCCTTTGGGATATGCGCAATGACCCATACCAGTGCCCATGTGATGCTTCTGGACTTTAAGGGGATAGCCCCTGGATAAAATGTAACATAATACGATTTATGTCCTCGGGCCGAGGGTTCAAGATGATTTGCTATGTCCAGCCTGATATGTTCAGAAGTTCATATATATATCTGAGGAACGGAACAAGAGGAGCATGGTCTTTTCTAAGAATCTGTTGCAGTTGACATGCCAGACACGAAACACAAAAGTGACGGATCTCCTCATTAATTCCCTGACAGTAAAATCAAAGTTTTATCCTTTCGAGTGTTTTGTCAGTTCCAAGATAGCCACCCAAGAGGTTTGTGTGTGCTAACTCGCAAAACTGCCACTGGTAAGTTTTTGGTACCAGCAACAATGACCTCAACTCACCCTCATGTTCTGACAAATGACATAATAAATCATTTTAAAATACAAAGTAGGGTTCTGGTGGCATGGAGTGGGTGGTACACTGTCAGTTAACTTTAGTAAATCGTCATTCCACTGTTCTCTTTGAAAAGATGCTGATGTTTAAGGAAATTGACATTGAAAAGCAAATCAGTCCTGACCTCCCTGGGTGGAGTTATTGCCAACGTCAGTTCGCTCGTGTCCTTGATAGCAGGTACATGATATAAAACATAATAAAATCACGTTACAATGTGTCTTGTTTGTCTTTTTTATTTTGTGCTCTCCTTGTGTGTTGCATCAATACATCCAAAAAAAATTACTCGTCCACATTAATGCATCTGGACAATAAATAGAATTCTGGGAAGGGAGACACTTTAACAACTTCATCAGTGTAATGGATTGTGTAACCTGCAACTCGTCAGCCTGTGGTTAGGGGAAAGGAAAAGACGTCAAGGGAATAAATAAAATAAAACTCAGTGCAAAAAGGAGAAACCTGAGACGAGAACTGACACCAGAGAGCAAAGTCAAGGAATTTAACACAAAATGACTTCAGCTGTGTGTGTTTATATAATGGCATTTCACCTGAACAGACATCACAATCAGGAAATACGATGAGCTGAATCAAATTTAGGATCTGAGTGGACAGTCACAGCATTGTCTGGGATTAGTGACACGACTTGACACAAAGAACTTTCATGTGTTTGAAATCAACAAGTTGAGGTTTATCTAAACACACGGATATCAAGTGTCAGGACTTTGTTAATGATCACTTAAAGACACTTGTGTTCAAATCCTCACTAAAGCATTCATCACAAAGAAATAAAATATCAAAACACACGAATGAGCGCACACCTCTGTATTGTGTTGTTAGATTTGTAAAAGTCTTACCAAGATAACTGAACACTTTCTGAGCCATTGTGCTCTACAACAACCAGCAGCCATTTGAGAAATGAAAGAGAAAGAAAGAAAACCTGAACAATTTGTGATGTGACTATCAAAAGGAATAAATGTGGTGACAGGCAGACAATTACTGACATAAAAATGTAATTCCTTTACATTTAAGTTTCTCTGTTTTTTGATAGAATTGAGCACAATGCTGTTCTCTGAAGTATTAATTGTGTTCTCTATGAGGTGAGCAGCTGTGGCTAATGAGACTTCACAAATATTCACAAACGTCTGTCTAAAGCAGCAAATCATACGTTTAATTGTGGACATCAAACCTCATTTGACCTTCTCAGTCGTCCATTTCAGTCACCTCAGTGTCATTTAGTGAGCCAGCAGTGTGAGGAGTGAAAGCCGACTGCTCCGTCTGCACTCGTCTGTCATCTGCTGCCTTATTGAGGAGGAGTGCGGATTAAAGTGCAGGAATAGGAAGCATCAAATTAAAATTAAAAGTTTAATGTGAGACAAAACTAAAATCATCAAGGAACATTTCATAGAACTTGACTCTTAAACAAATCCCCACCGCCTGACCAAAGCTGAGCTCAGCTGTGGAGTTTTTAGTTGTTAAATCTGAAAGTCTATGTAAATTATATCCTAAAAGATTTTTATATTTCCAGATATTAGGTAAAATTCAGCACAAAACTTAATTTATATTGAATTAAATAATCTATCCATCCATCCATCCATTTTCCAACCCGCTGAATCCAAACACAGGGTCACAGGGGGTCTGCTGGAGCCAATCCCAGCCAACACAGGGCACAAGGCAGGAACCAATCCCGGGCAGGGTGCCAACCCACTGCAGGAAACACACAAACACACCCACACATCAAGCACACACTAAGGCCAATTTAGAATCACCAATCCACCTAACTTGCATGTCTTTGGACTGTGGGAGGAAACCCATGCAGACACGAGGAGAACATGCAAACTCCACACAGGGAGGACCTAGGAAGCGAACCTAGGCCTCCTAACTGCGAGGCAGCCACGCTACAACTTGACCACCGTGCCACCCTGAAATAAATAATTCTCATCCATAATAATAGAAATAGCTATAATCATTTTACAATGTAGAAATACAAAAAAATAAAATAAAGTCACCAAGAAACCCTGAAGTGTTACTAGGAATTGCAAGGAGTCTCCTACATTTACATCGCTGTTTATTAAACATTCAAAGAAGAAGAAGATTTATGAAAATTACTGTGGTGAAATAAGCAGTAATCATAAACAGTGTACACTCTACACCAATAGAGTACAATTGTAACAAAAACAGCTTTCAAAAAAACAGCGAATATGAAATGAGTGTATTGTTAAAAAATATGTCACAGTTTTGCACTGTTAATATGAAAAATGAGGAAATGCGTAATATACAAATAATTAAAAACATCTAATCTTAGAAAGTACATTTTTTTTATTTTCTTTACCATTTACAGTAAACTGATCACAGAAGAAGCTGGACTAAATATTTTACAACTCAGGATGATTTTCAGTGCTTTTCTGAACCAGGAATAAAGAAAAGCGTAAAGAATTGGATTAACTCCATAGTTCACTTCACTGACCAACACCAAGACATTCCTGATGATACGTGTGATTAGGTTACTACCATCATTAAAAAGATTGTACACATAAAGAGGCAGCCAGCAGATAATAAAAGCCCCCACGACTACTCCTAATGTTTTTGCGGCTTTTCTTTCAGACGGTTTTGATATTTTACTGTCACTCAACTCCTCAGTTTGCCTCTTTTCTATCATACAGTTGATGGCTCTTGAATGGCTTCTTGCAACTACAAATATTCTGATATAGAAAACAATCATCAGTGAATAAGGAAGAAAAAAAGTTATAAGTAAAATAAAAATGGCCATTTCATCATAAGTGAATACTCCACAAGTTCCTTCACAAAACTCTACATCAATATAACTCAAACATAAACCTACGACTGTAATTAAAACTGCAAGCAGCCACACTACAGCAATGCTGATGGCCGCAACACTCAAAGTTATTTTTGAGCTGTAAAAGAAAGGATGGCAGACAGCAATGTAGCGATCAATGGATATTAAAACCACATTATATACAACTACAGTATTAAGAATGTTTGCAAGTGCCTGATATAAATAACAATAAATAACACCAAAGTACCAGCAAAATTCAATCACTGTAATTAAAGAAAAGGGCATCACAAAGAAACCTGATAAGAAATCGGCCGCTGCGAGTGAAAGGATCAGAAGATTAGTTGGCGTGTGCAGCTGAACAAAATGAGAAATAGAAATGATGACAAGAAGATTTCCAAAGACTGTCGAGAAAAGCACAAGACATGAGAAAGTGTAATAAAATCCATAAACTTCAGTTTCATAAATCAGTTTATAACAAGATGTATTACTGTGAGTATAACAACGGCCAATTTTCAGTTGTTTAAACTCCATGTCTGTCCCTGACTGAGCCGTCCTGCCTGCACACTCAGATGTTTATACACTGAGGCCCTGCGACTGCCATATTCTCTCTGCTGACGTAATTCACATGAGGCGTCTCTCTGCTGTGTTTGCTTCACAAATTCTCTCAGGATGTTTGTTTGTTCATTTCAGTTCTTACTCACTAATGAGTTCATCAGATCTCAGATGTCTTCATTATGTTTGTTTGTCAGGAGCCGCTCAGGGCTGCGGTGGTCTCTACTCACAGCTCCACAGTGGTCCAGCTGCTGGCTCTCTGCAGTTTCCTTCTTCTCCTCTGTCTGCTAATTTTGTTTTTTTGTTCTCAGTCACTTTGACTTTCTTTCCTCATCACAGCGAGCAGCACATTAAATCAGCAGGTTCAGATGAGCTGAGGTTGTGCCCAGTGGTGGTCTGACACTCCATGCTGTCCTGTGCTGCTCAGAGCCCCTCTGACACCTGTGAGCTGACCCACCCTGTGCTCATGAGAGGCCCACACACACACACACACACACAGTGTACAGTAACAGCTGTATGTTTTTGTCTTTTCCGGACCCTCACATTAAATTCCAAACAGTATTCCCCCTCCACGTTGCTCTCTGCCAGTCTGACGTTGTGCTGATTGTCTTTGTCTGATTTTCTGGACGTCTTTCTTTGCATAAATCATCAAACACACAACATGCATTTCTCTGTGGCAGTGGCAGGTAAACTCTCAGAATTCCAATGCAGCAGCGCTCACTGATGTGCTTTTTATTTCGAAGACATTTGCTGTGTCACTGATTTCTAACTTTGTATCAAACAAAACTAAATGACTGCGTCTGTCGGGTTTGAAGCACCGAGGAGCATCGCACTGCATGAGTCTGTTAGCCGTCATCACTATAAGGACAATTAAAGTTGTTAATAAAGATAGAAATGATGTCAAGATCTCTCCAGAACAATCTACTAATATATTTTAAGACTTAGGTTCACTATTTTATATTAATATTACAATTATATTAAATTCATACTGTATTAGAGTAACAGCAAAAAATACGTGAGGACCACCATCTCCATCATACGAGTTCAGTTTTGATTGAAGAATTAGCAGCAGCTGCTCAATGATGGCAGACGTACGACTTTACAGGAGTTTGTGTGTCATGTTGTTGTCATCCCCTCCTCATCAACACAGACAGTGAAGTGGTCCTCACCACACCAGAGCTCATACGTGACACACTGGTGGTCCGTTAATACTAACTTTATGTCAGGCCCCCTCATCTCTCCTTGTGTCACTGAAGCACCTTGTATTGTCACATGTCACATATTTATGTCATTAGTCTGCATAATGCAATGCATTTTAGGGGACAGCAGGCTTTAGGTTATAAAGCAGTTCTGCACAGGGAGCCCACCCATCGTCAGACACTCACACCTCTTCACAAGAAGTAAAATGTTAGGTCTGAAAACACAATGGGAGGTCTGAAACCTGAAAGTACTGATTAGGAGAAAGACTTAAGTGTTATAATGGACTCATTCAGAAGCCATTAAGACAGTTAAGAGAATGTCAGGTTATATAGCGCCCTGATGTGTACAGCAGATTTCCCAACTGTCAGTCCACAGATCAGCATCAGTCCATACAAAAATATTCCTACCCACATAACAGCAGGTCAGCCCATTATATCCACCGTAATAAAAGTTTCTGTGTGTTCTGTTCATCCAGTTGCTTTTTGTCTTCCATTCCAACAGATGGCACTTTGCAAACATTTTTAGTGTTAAAATGCATTACAATACAATACAGTTTATTTTTGTACAGCCCAAAATCACACAGGAAGTGCCGCAATGGGCTTTAACAGGCCCTGCCTCTTGACAGCCCCCCAGCCTTGACTCTCTAAGAAGACAAGGAAAAACTCCCCAAAAAAAAACCTTGTAGGGAAAAAATGGAAGAAACCTTGGGAAAGGCAGTTCAAAGAGAGACCCCTTTCCAGGTAGGTTGGGTGTGCAGTGGGTGTCAAAAGAAGGGGGTCAATACAATGCAGTACACAGAACAGAACAAATCCTCAATAAAACATTAAAAATGTTTTAGAAGTACAGAGCAGATTTTAACAGTAGATGATATCACATAATAAGATTTAGATAATTTTAGACTCCTTGAGACTTCATCCATCACGCTGCCTCCCCCATTTGGCCATTCCATGGCTGAAACAGTGTTGGGCCAGCCAATCCGATGAAAGGACCTCTCTTTCTCACGATTCCTGCGATCCTCCATCAGGGATGACTTTACTTTTGGCAGGCAAAACAACTTGACAGGTGGGCCGTGGCACCAAGTAGCACATTTGAGTACCAAGAAGAGAAACAGAATAGGTGAGGGTTAGTATCCAATTCTAACTATCATGTGACTTATGTTTTAGTGCTAATGACTAACAACAGAGATGCAGTCTGTACAGTTAATCAGCAGCTCTAGTCAGGGTATGCTAAACTGAAGTAGTGAGTCTTCAGCCGGGATTTAAAAGCTGAGACCGAAGGGGCATCTCTTATAGTAGCAGGCAGACCATTCCACAGTTTAGGGGCCCTGTAACTAAAAGCTCGACCTCCCATTGTTATTTTATTAATCCTTGGAACCATAAGCAGACCAGCATCTTGAGATCTTAATGTGCGCTCTGGTTTGTAAGTCATGATAAGTTCAGACAAGTAAGCCAGACCTCGGCCATTTAATGCATTATATGTTAAAAGAAGGATTTTGAAATCTGCCCTAAACTTAACCGGGAGCCAGTGTAAGGATTTAAGAACTGGAGTTATGTGTTCATATTTTCTTGTTCTTGTAATAATTCTTGCAACCGCATTTTGTATTAACTGGAGGCTGTATAAAAAACAGTTTGAACATCCAGTGAACACCGCATTGCAGTAGTCAATCCTACTAGAAATAAATGCATTAATTAATTTCTCAGAATCCTGTTTATTTAGAAAGCGCCTTAAGTTCCTAACATTTTTAAGATGGAAGAAACATGATTTGGACAACTTTGTAATATGCGTTTTAAATGACATGCTAGAGTCAAAGATAACTCCTAGATTGCGGGCTGATTCAGTAAAATTAATTGGGATTCCAACTAAGTTAAATGATGACAACATATTGTTGTGATCAGCATCATTCCCTCCAACAATTAAGATCTCTGTTTTATTGGTGTTTAAAGACAAGTAGTTCTAATTCATCCACTCCTTTAATTCGCTAGCACAACTAATTAAAGACAACATTGGAGAAACTTCATCTGATTTAAATGAAAGGTATAACTGGGTGTCTTCTGCATACGAGTGAAAATTAACATTATGTTTCCTAATGAGAGATCCCAGTGGAAGCATGTAAAGTGAAAACAGTAAAGGTCCCAGTACTGAGCCCTGCGGGACACCATATTGAACTTCTGTGTATAATGATGGAGTCCTGTCAGCACATTTCTGTACATATTGGAATCAATTTGATAAATAAGAACTAAACCAAGCGAGCACGGTGCCTGTAAGCCCAACATCATTTTCTAGCCTGTGTAGTAAAATAGAATGGTCGATGGTGTCAAATGCTGCACTTAAGTCCAACAACATAATTACAGTGGAGTTTCCTTCATCGGAGGATATCAGAATGTCGTTTACAACCCGCATTAGTGCCGTTTCTGTACTATGACCAGTGCGAAAACCAGACTGGAATTTCTCAAATAAATTGTAATGCGTAAGGTGTGACTGAAGCTGATTGGCGACTACTTTTTCTAGTATTTTAGAGAGAATTTGTCATTGTATTTATCATTCCAATAGATGGTATATAACAAACATTAATACTGCTTGTACAAATCCTGTACTAAATGGCGTATCACAGAGACACAGCAATGGGGCAGACACACAGCACTGCAAACGTTAACACTGAACACATCCAAAAGAGAGTAACTGCCAGATGGACAGAAATTAGCTTATCCACCTTAATAAAAGGACAAGAGTCTGTGTGTTTGTGAATCTGTGTCTCGGTCTGGTTGCCATGTCTCTGTCACTCCAACATATGGTGCGTCACAAGCACTTGAAATAATACAATTCATCACATTTGTCATTCCAACAAATGGTTGTACCAAATGGCATATAACAGAGACATATGAAGTGTCTGTCTGTGTTTCTGTGTATCTCTGAGTCTGTCAAAAGACAATTGTTAAAAGACAATTGGTATGGGATTCGTAAAAGTAGTGCTAATGTTTGTGATGCGCCATTTGTTGAAATAACAAATGCAGTGCACATTCTTGCTACTTGAATTACAAAAACACATTCCAGTAGATGGTGCACTTCAAATGTTAACACCTAATATGTCAAACAGAGAGTAACTGCCAGATGAACAGAAACAGGCAGCTGTATCTCAAAAGCAATAAGCTTCCATTGGAGGAAAGGATCAAATGTATAAACGTATGATGAGACAGCATGACAAACCCAAAGGTAAGGAAGTCAGGGACAAAAGAAATCAAGATGTGATGCACCAGACCAGAGATGATGAATTTTCTGAGGATGTGAATTATTAAGGACGTCTGTGCACACACAATACTTAGGCAGCAGAAACCCCAGAGGAACATGGAGAGTGAAATCATAAGAATACCACGGCCATTGTAGCAGTGCGGGCTCAGGAGACACCAAAAACAACCAGAGCCAAACTACAGTGTGATGTTCAGCGTCAGAGGGTGTGGAGGCATTGGGACAGGGGAGCCCTAAGTCTTACTATACCTCACGAGATTGAATTAAATGATGTAGTAGGGGTTGTAGGGGACCACTAGAGTGTAGCCTGGGCAGTCAGTGCAAATTTTGTGGATAAAGATTTATTGAGGAGGAGCAGAAGAGAGACTTGTTTTACTCCGCTTTCGGTTCTAGACATGGCAAGGTGCAAATTCTGTGAATTTCATTTAAAAATGGCAGGTATCCTAATTGTTCTTTCTGTGAATATTATCCCACACTCCTACTCATAAAGGACCCTGTTGTTTCCAGATAACTGATGACTGTTACCATTAGGCAGGTGTGTCTCACCCCGAAAATGAGGAATAAAGGCAATAGGCTCACCTGCATATCTTCAGTTCAGACAAGGTCACCAACAGCAAATGTGTTGTGTGGACAATTCAAGGTGCCGTCCTGAACTGATGAATCAGTTAAGTGACGAATGAGTAAAATTAATCTTTTCAGTCCAGCGTGTAGAATGATGTTTGAAATTGAAGAGGAATGCACAGAGGAGCAGGAGTTCGACCAAACACTTACAGTAGCAATAGCACTGGATACAAATCCACAGAGACATAATTCTCCAAGGACAAATGAGGTAGCCATCGTGTTTGAGCACCCAGCAGGAGAAGCACCTCTGGAGCAGGACCTCCTGATCTGTTCTAGAGCAGATTCATGGGATGTAAATAGGGACAGCCAGAGGATTAGTTTCCTTGATCCAAACTTGGAAGGAAAGATATTTTCACTACTTTTTCCATACAGGTGTCAAAGAGTTAAGAGAAGTGGAAGGACAGTAACGAGTGAGAGGTTAGTAAATTTCAACCTGTATGTGAGTCATGCGAGGTGCGTCTTCAAATACGTATTTAAGGTCATGATTGTGTCAGCATTGTCATTAGAGAGGGTACTACTCTTGAACGTGATGAAATTAGGCAATTGGTGAATTCTCATTGTATCTGCGCCCCTGAGGCAGCGTGGCCGCTGTTTTGATTTGATGTCTATGAGCATTTGCATATAATTATGCTCTTGAATTTAAAGTAGAAAATGAAGTATGCACATTTATTAGGGGTAGGGGTAGACATACCACCCTGTCAGTTTAGTTTAAGCTGAATAAGGACATACCTGGAGTGAGGGAGCATTTTTATTGGCAATTGCCAGAGCCTTAGCAGTGTGAAGATATGACTTGGAGATGGACAGTGAGAAGACAGATATTAAAGATACCGATATTGTTTAAGACCACTTTTACTACGTATTAAAGGGGCTTGAGGACCTTAGAACATTCAAAGGGGTGGTTTATGGATCATTCATGGAGGCTACAAGAGCGAGGGGCCTTGTCAACAATAATTACTTATGGAACAGGTCCTAGGAAGAATCTGTACTCTTTGGGATGAGCCGCAGCTGCTTAACACTTGTCTGACTTAATAAAAAAAAATAAAAACAAATAAAAATAAAATTAAAAAAAACGCTAACCTTTACTAGTACTTTAAATTTACACCGGCCGTTACAGACTCAAATCAAATTTATGTTTTTACTCTATAATAGTAATAATAATAGCAACACACTACTCAAAAATGTAAATACTGTAAGGACCCAGAATCGAACCCACAGCCTTTTGATTACGACACAGCGTTGTACCCTAATACCAATTTCTTTTTCTTCAGTTACATTCTTGGATAAAGTGTACTTGTTTTGTTATACATGAACCTTTTGTGAAAGTGTTTATTTGATATTTCGACTACAGTCTTCAGATATTATACACTTCAAGTCAAAATTTTGTCATTAGTACTATAACTTGAAAAAAGTTTCTGTTTTAGTTATGTGTTCAACGTTTCTTGCCTTGCATTTCCTGTCATCCTACATTTACACAGATCATTGTAGACATGAAACACACGTGTAATGTATGTATTCCAAATAACGATATACTGTATTATTTACCCTCTATAATTACAGACACATTACACCACGATAAACAGACTTGAGCTGCATCAGGTGGGGTGATGGGATAGAAGGCTGCTTGTGCTGATCGACACATTTGCAAAAGAAAAGATGCTGATGAGGAGATGAGAGGGAATATAAAGTGGCCTGGCATTACAACTGTTTTCGTAGGTTTCAGGGATTCTGGAGTTAAACTGTTTGCCTTCATTTGTGTCTTTGATACACCAATCAACTCAGAAGAATTGTTTATAAAGTATAGGAGAAGGTTGAGTGAGATAGTTGCTCAACACTATCATATCTCTTTCGTTTCTCAAATAGCTTCAGGGTTGTTGTAGAGCACAATGGCTCCTGCTTCTTCATACACAGAAAGTGTTTAGTTATCTTGCTAAGACTTCTAAAATTATAATGACATAATTCAGAGGTGTGCGCTCATTCATGTGTATTGATATGTATATGTTTGAAATTAATGCTTTAAGAAGAACTTGAACACAAGTGTTTTTTAAAGTGATTATTAACAAAGACCTGATGCCTTCTATCGGTGCTTTTAGATAAACTTTGTCATGTTGATTTCAAACACGTGAAAGTTCTTTGTGTCAAGTCGTGTCACTAACTCAAACAATGCTGTGACTGTCCAGTCAGATCCTAAATTTGATTCAGCTCATCGTATTTCCTGACTGTGATGTCTGTTCAAGTGAAATGCCATTATATAAATACACACAGCTGAAGTCATTTTGCTGTTAAATTCCTTGACTTTGCTCTCTGGTGTCAATTCTCGTCTCAGGTTTCTCCAGTCTGCACTGAGTTTTATTTTATTTATTCCCTTGACGTCTTTTCTTTTCCCCTAACCACAGGCATACGAGTTACAGGTTACATAATTCGCTCCACTGATGAAGTTGTTGAAAATGTCTACCTTCCCAGAATTCTCTTTATTGGCCAGATGCAGTATTGTGGATGAGGAATTTGTACATTAGAACATTAGAACACTCTAGACGAGAACAGGCCATTCAGCCGAACAAAGCTCGCCAGTACTATCCACTTATTTCTTCCAAGAAAACATCAAGTCGAGATTTGAAAGACCCTAACGTCTTACTGTCTACCACACTACTTGGTAGCTTATTCCAAGTTTCTATCGTTCTTTGTGTAAAGAAAAACTTCCTAATGTTTGTGTGAAATTTACCCTTAACAAGTTTCCAACTGTGTCCCCGTGTTCTTGATGAACTCATTTTAAAATAACAGTCTCGATCCACTGGCCTAATTTCCTTCATAATTTTAAACACTTCAATCATGTCACCTCTTAATCTTCTTTTGCTTAAACTGTAAAGGCTCAGCTCTTTTAATTGTTCCTCATAATTCAACCCTTGTACCCCTGGAATCAGCCTAGTCGCTCTTCTCTGGACCTTTTCTAGCGCTGCTATGTCCTTTTTTGTAGCCTGTATTTGTAGTGTTGTTGCAACAATCAAGGAGAGAACAAAACATCTTCTTGTTCTTTCTTTCTTTCAAATGTGAGAGTGTAAAGTGATTTTATTATGTTTATATTACATTATTTAAATTGTTCAGAGGGTTATAGACAGTTTTATTTTTTATGTCATTATTGGTGTATAATTTAACTGTAAGTTTGCTTTCCATTGAGCAGCTCGTCTACACATAGAAGGAGGATGTGCTGCTACAGACAGAGGGTCATTTCACACTGAGCAGATTATTTCTGCAGTCAGAAGAGCAGACAGACTCCTATTGCACACCATTAGGATGTAGAAGGTCAAAACTTAGAAAGTCAGCACAATTCTATTTTTAAAAAGGGTCAAGTTCAAATCACCATTTTTTGGACATTCTACATGCACAAAAGTGAAGCTCATGAACCATTGGTTATCTTTGTTCATGCTCACCTCATTGACGTGTGCTGACGCAGTCTTGACAATAAACAGTATTTTCAGGGGGCACTGAGTTATAGTTGAATGTAACTTGAATTCACAATGGCGCGTTTCAAGGGCTGAAAAACACTCCAAGTGATAACAAGTGTTACGGATGGTTAATCTAGTTGAATCTGATCTACACAGTTAAATTCTGTTAGAATCCATCATTTCACATGTGATACAAGTGGTTTCCACACATAGAAGTTAAGGAACATTGAGTAACACTCAACTTCTTTTTCGCCCTATGCGTTTCAATGGGGAAAACAAGTGAATTTGAGATGTTGATGTGTACCTTGAGTAACACTTAGGAAACCATCCATACAGTTATTACCCATTAGGGAACTATGTATTACATCATTTGGAACAGTTTTACATCAGTATTTTCAGGGGGCACTGAGTTATAGTTGAATGTAACTTGAATTCACAATGGTGCGTTTCAAGAGCTGAAAAACACTCCAAGTGATAACAAGTGTTACGGATGCTTAATCTAGTAGAATCTGATCTACACAGTTAAATTCTGTTAGAACAGACCATCCAACAGTTTTTGTTCTTGCCACCCATACCAGTGCCCATGCGATGCTTCTGGACTTTAACACTAGAATTACCAGAGCCTACGAAAAAACTCGTAGATCCGGCCCACCTTAAATCGCTTCTTAAAACCTTTCTCACCTCTCCGCCAGCGTCTTTTGTCATCTAAATGTACTGATAATTGAGACTGTATTCCATCCCCCCAACGACTTAGAACGTAAACAGGCTTTTCCCAGCTAATGTCTTGATTGATTATCTGGGAGTGAAGTGGAGTTTTAGAGTAGAAATAATAAGATTGTTATTTGGAACACACGCATTTCATATGTGTTGCATTTCTACAGTAATCTGTGTAAACACATTGTTAAAACAGAAACGGTTTACAATATTCTAGTAGCAAATGACAAAATGTAGGCATAAACTATATAATGTATGAAGCCTGAAGTCCAAATATCAAAGAAACACTTTCACAAAAGGTACAAAAAAAAGCCACCGCCAAAAAAACCAACCTTAGTGTGAGACATTGACATGACTTAACTATCACTGCTTCCGTGGCGTAACAGTATCAGTCGCTGACTGGGATTCAGAAGGTCATGAATTCGATCCTGCACAACTCCCATTTGAGAAGTGTTCTTATTTTCACTATTTTAGAATAAAATGATACATTTGATTTCAGTCTGTAACAGCCGGTGTAATTTATGATATTTGTAAAGGTTAGCTTTATTTTTTTTAAATTCACTTTTCATTGTCTCAGTCGCATTCAGGATCCATCCCTACCGCCCCCCACCTGACACTGCGGTTTTTACATAAAGACGCGCTATAGTTCTGCTGTGTATCACGATACATACGACCGCGTGTTTTTTTCCCCCAGTCTTGCCAGTCCCCACATGTTGCTGTATGCTGTTTCTTTTGTACTCCAGGACATGCAGAGGAAAGCATAGTAAAGAGCAGTAACTTCAGCGCTATATGCAATCATCAGACACTCCCCATCTGATGCTGTTTTCACATAAAGACGCGCTAAAGCCCTGCAGTGTACTTGTGACTGCATTGTCATACCAATGCTTGCGAACTGAAGTGTCTGCATGCACTTTTCGTGGCATTACACGTGTATTTTTTGAGCATGCCTATGTAGCTCAAACACAGGAACATATGTTGATGTAAAAGTATAACAAAACAAGTGCACTTTTATTCAAGACTATAACCGAAGAAAAAAGAAAGCAAGTTACAGTAGGCGGAATGCTAAGAACTGCTGATTTCCATTCTGTGCTATATAACTGTTAACATTTGAATCTGATGATTGCATATAGCGCTGTCTGATTTAGTGTGCGCAAGAACATGCAGGTGGCCAGTTGCTGAGGGCTACAACGCACATTTTAAAAAAAGAAAAAGACAAATATATGTGACGTTTTGAAGAAATCATTTTATGACGCGAATAGTACCAATCAGAAAACATCGTCGAAGTAATGCAATATTATTTGAAAACGAAAAGCGTCAGGTTGGGTGTGAAGTTATACTGGCGCTGTTTGAGTCAGATCAGAAGCTGAATAAGCTGAAAAAGCTCCTGTTCTGACTCTAAGTAAAAAAGCATGAATTAATCAACAGAAATAACCGCGATTGACATTTTAAAGTTAACGATTTACAGTGCATACCAATTTATAAATTCAATGTCCGTTTGAGGAAAAAAAAAACACTTTCTTCATAGCTGGGAATCGAACTCGCGTCTCTGTGGCACAGTAAGGCAGTGGTGCTCCAAGTCAGCAAACAGTCCTTATAACTTATTTTTTTCAAGATCCATAACACACAGACAGACAGAGCACTGCGTAATACAGAGACAGACAGGCAGAGATATACAAACAAACAGGGAAGGCACATGTACTGAAAGAAAAAAAAAAATCAACATGTGCGTTGTTTCTGCAGCACTGAATGAGCTCACCCGCTCTAACATCACCCCGATCTGACTCTCTAAGTAACAGCGCAAGTACAGACACAAATCAAGTGCATGTGTGTACTGTATAATATTAACAAAAAGAGCAGCTTACTACTGAAAACGGCAAATATAGGAGTGAGTGGGGATCGAACCAGGACTCTTGATTACACTTGGTTTGCGTCTGTACTTGCGCTGTTACTTAGAGAGTCAGATCATGGAGGGGTGATGTTAGAGTGCCTGAGCTCATTCAGTGCTGCAGAAACAACGCACATGTTGATTTTTTTTTCTTTCAGTACATGTGCCTTCCCTGTTTGTTTGTATATCTCTGCCTGTCTGTCTCTGTATTACGCAGTGCTCTGTCTGTCTGTGTGTTATGGATCTTGAAAAAAATAAGTTATAAGGACAGTTGTTCATGCAGTCTCAATTGTTAAAAAAATATTTTAAAAGGAGCATCCCACATGAAAATATAACGATCTCATTAACTGACAGTGCATACCAATTTACAAATTTTATGTCCGTTTGAGGTTAAAAAGAAAAAAAAGAAGTAACACTTTATCCCCAGCGGGGAATTGAACTCATGTTTGTGAGGCAGAGAAAAGCTACTCGGTCTGAGAGGCAAATCTTAGCTCGCTACGCCACGGAAACTGTTATATAGGGTGTGAAGCTTTTGTGGAAGTGTTTATTTGATCTTAGGAACTCTGGCTTTACACATTCTATAGTTTATGCCTACATTTTGTAACATTTATTACTAAAATATGAAAAAGTTTCTGTTTTAGCAATGTGTTTACACAGATTACTGTAGAAACGGAACACGCATGAAATGCATGTATTCCAAATAGCGATGTATTATTTCTATTCTAAAACTCCAGCAGTTCAGTCACTCCCAGATAATCAAACAAGCCATGAGCTGTGAAAACTTAGTGAACGTTCTGCGACGGTGGGGGATGGAATAGCCGGCTGCTCGCTGCTCCTCTTAATCAGCACATTTAGAAGAGAAAAGAGAGGTGAGAACGGTTTTAAGGTGGGCCGGATCTACGAGTTTTTTCGTAGACTCTGGTAATTCTAGTGTTAACCAAATAGTCAACAGGCCCCTTCCTTTCCTTAATTTCATAGCACCCTTTCCAATGAACCAATAATTTGGAAGAGGAAGTGGAAGAAGTTTGACCCGATTTCTGGAACCAAACACTAGGAGCATCTTACCATGGGTATATATTTGGGCTGATTGCGCATGTTCCATATAAGCTCTTAGTATTGGTCTAAATTTACCAAATATACTGCATAATTGTATGATATATTTGAAGATATTTATTGAAGGGGGCACCTCACTTTTTCATCCATCTTTTATTATATGAAGTAATCCCTGATGTTGTTACCCATATAAAAATGCATAAGGTGAAAAAATTATAGAGGCTTGTGGGACTTCCTGGTATGAAGATAGCAAGAGGGGTAGTAACTGATCCTAGTTAGGAGCCATCTTCTTTGTCAGGTCAGTCAAGGGCACAGTCCTCTCAGACAAATGAGGTACAAACCCACCTTGAGAAGCATTTGCTTGTGCATCTTATTAAGCTGTTTGACTAGACCATCAAGCTGAGAATGGTACACTGAAGTCTTAAGGTGCTTGATTTGGAGAAATTTGGCAACCTTCCTGAACGTCTTTGAGGTAAATGGCATCCCTTGGTCCGTTTCCTAACTCCTCCTTTGGGATATGCGCAATGACCCATACCAGTGCCCATGTGATGCTTCTGGACTTTAAGGGGATAGCCCCTGGATAAAATGTAACATAATACGATTTATGTCCTCGGGCCGAGGGTTCAAGATGATTTGCTATGTCCAGCCTGATATGTTCAGAAGTTCATATATATATCTGAGGAACGGAACAAGAGGAGCATGGTCTTTTCTAAGAATCTGTTGCAGTTGACATGCCAGACACGAAACACAAAAGTGACGGATCTCCTCATTAATTCCCTGACAGTAAAATCAAAGTTTTATCCTTTCGAGTGTTTTGTCAGTTCCAAGATAGCCACCCAAGAGGTTTGTGTGTGCTAACTCGCAAAACTGCCACTGTTAAGTTTTTGGTACCAGCAACAATGACCTCAACTCACCCTCATGTTCTGACAAATGACATAATAAATCATTTTAAAATACAAAGTAGGGTTCTGGTGGCATGGAGTGGGTGGTACACTGTCAGTTAACTTTAGTAAATCGTCATTCCACTGTTCTCTTTGAAAAGATGCTGATGTTTAAGGAAATTGACATTGAAAAGCAAATCAGGCCTGACCTCCATGGGTGGAGTTATTGCCAACGTCAGTTCGCTCGTGTCCTCGATAGCAAGTACATGATATAAAACATAATAAAATCACGTTACAATGTGTCTTGTTTGTCTTTTTTATTTTGTGCTCTCCTTGTGTGTTGCATCAATACATCCAAAAAAAATTACTCGTCCACATTAATGCATCTAGACAATAAATAGAATTCTGGGAAGGGAGACACTTCAACAACTTCATCAGTGTAATGGATTGTGTAACCTGCAACTCGTCAGCCTGTGGTTAGGGGAAAGGAAAAGACGTCAAGGGAATAAATAAAATAAAACTCAGTGCAAAAAGGAGAAACCTGAGACGAGAACTGACACCAGAGAGCAAAGTCAAGGAATTTAACACAAAATGACTTCAGCTGTGTGTGTTTATATAATGGCATTTCACCTGAACAGACATCACAATCAGGAAATACGATGAGCTGAATCAAATTTAGGACCTGAGTGGACAGTCACAGCATTGTCTGGGATTAGTGACACGACTTGACATAAAGAACTTTCATGTGTTTGAAATCAACAAGCTGAGGTTTATCTAAACACACAGATATCAAGTGTCAGGACTTTGTTAATGATCACTTAAAGACACTTGTGTTCAAATCCTCACTAAAGCATTCATCACAAAGAAATAAAATATCAAAACACACGAATGAGCGCACACCTCTGTATTGTGTTGTTAGATTTGTAAAAGTCTTACCAAGATAACTGAACACTTTCTGAGCCATTGTGCTCTACAACAACCAGCAGCCATTTGAGAAATGAAAGAGAAAGAAAGAAAACCTGAACAATTTGTGATGTGACTATCAAAAGGAATAAATGTGGTGACAGGCAGACAATTACTGACATAAAAATGTAATTCCTTTACATTTAAGTTTCTCTGTTTTTTGATAGAATTGAGCACAATGCTGTTCTCTGAAGTATTAATTGTGTTCTCTATGAGGTGAGCAGCTGCGGCTAATGAGACTTCACAAATATTCACAAACGTCAGTCTAAAGCAGCAAATCCTACGTTTAATTGTGGACATCAAACCTCATTTGATCTTCTCAGTCGTCCATTTCAGTTCCTCACAGTCACCTCAGTGTCATTTAGTGAGCCAGCAGTGTGAGGAGTGAAGGCCGACTGCTCCGTCTGCACTCGCATGTCAGCTGCTGCCTTAGTGAGGAGGAGTGCGGATTAAAGAGCAGGAATAGGAAACATCAAATTAAAATTAAAAGTTTAATGTGAGACAAAACTAAAATCATCAAGGAACATTTCATAGAACTTGACTCTTAAACAGGTGGCTCTGAGGCTAAGGATCTGTGCTGGTATCCCGAAGGTTGCCGGTTCAAATCCCCGTCACTGCCAAAAAAGAGAACCTGCTCTGCTGGGCCCTTGAGCAAGGCCCTTAACTTGTAATTGCTCCAGGGGCGCTGTACAATGGCTGACCCTGCGCTCTGACCCCAAGGGGTATGCGAAAACTACCAAATTCCTAATACAAGAAATTGTATAAGGCGAAACAAAGAACAAAAAAAAAAAAAAAATCCCCACCGCCTGACCAAAGCTGAACAGAATGTCGGCCATCATCTGAGCTCAGCTGTGGAGTTTTTAGTTGTGAAATCTGAAAGTCTATGTAAATTATATCCTAAAAGATTTTTATATTTCCAGATATTAGGTAAAATTCAGCACAAAACTTAATTTATATTGAATTAAATAATCTATCCATCCATCCATTTTCCAACCCGCTGAATCCAAACACAGGGTCACGGTGGTCTGCTGGAGCCAATCCCAGCCAACACAGGGCACAAGGCAGGAACCAATCCCGGGCAGGGTGCCAACCCACCACAGTAAACACACCAACACACCCACACATCAAGCACACACTAAGGCCAATTTAGAATCGCCAATCCACCTAACCTGCATGTCTTTGGACTGTGGGAGGAAACCCACGCAGACACGAGGAGAACATGCAAACTCCACGCAGGGAGGACCTGGGAAGCGAACCCAGGTCTCCTAACTGCGAGGCAGCAGCACTACCACTGCTCCACTGTGCCACCCTGAAATAAATAATTCTCGTCCATAATAATGGAAATAGCTATAATCATTTTACAATGTAGAAAAACAAAAAAATAAAATAAAGTCAACAAGAAACCCTGAAGTGTTACTAGGAATTGCAAGGAGTCTCCTACATTTACATCGCTGTTTATTACACATTCAAATAAAAAGAAGATTTATGAAAATTACTGTGGTGAAATAAGCAGTAATCATAAACAGTGTACACTCTACACCAATAGAGTACAATTGTAACAAAAACAGCTTTCAAAAAAACAGCGAATATGAAATGAGTGTATTGTTAAAAAATATGTCAGAGTTTTGCACTGTTAATATGAAAAATGAGGAAATGCGTAATATACAAATAATTAAAAACATCTAATCTTAGAAAGTAAAATTTTGTATTTTCTTTACCATTTACAGTAAATTGAGCACTGAAGAAGCTGGACTAAATATTTTACACGTCAGGATGATTTTCAGTGCTTTTCTGAACCAGGAATAAAGAAAAGCGTAAAGAATTGGATTAACACCAAAGTTCACTTCACTTAGTAATACAAAGACATTCCTGATGACATGTGTGATTGGGTTACTACCGTCATTAAAAAAATTGTACATATAAAGAGGCAGCCAGCAGATAATAAAAGCCCCCACGACTACTCCTAATGTTTTTGCGGCTTTTCTTTCAGATGGTTTTGATATTTTTCTGTCACTCACCTCCTCAGTTTGCCTCTTTTCTATCATACAGTTGATGGCTCTTGAATGGCTTCTTGCAACTACAAATATTCTGATATAGAAACCAATCATCAGTGAATAAGGAAGAAAAAAAGTTATAAGTAAAATAAAAATGGCCATTTCATCATAAGTGTATACTCCACAAGTTCCTTCACAAAACTCTACATCAATATGACTCAAACATAAACCTACGACTGTAATGAAAAGTGCAAACAGCCACACTCCAGCAATGCTGATGGCTGCAACACTCAAAGTTATTTTTGAGCTGTAAAAGAAAGGATGGCAGACAGCAATGTAGCGATCAATGGATATTAAAACCACATTATATACAACTACTGTATTAAGAATGTTTGCAAGTGCCTGATACAAATAACAATAAATAACACCAAAGTACCAGCAAAATTCAATCACTGTAATTAAAGAAAAGGGCATCACAAAGAAACCTGATAAGAAATCGGTCGCTGCGAGTGAAAGGATCAGAAGATTAGTCGGCGTGTGCAGCTGAACAAAATGAGAAATAGAAATGATGACAAGAAGATTTCCAAAGACTGTCGAGAAAAGCACAAGACATGAGAAAGTGTAATAAAGTCCATAAACTTCAGTTTCATAAATCAGTTTATAACAAGATGCATTACTGTGAATATAACAACGGCCAATTTTCAGTTGTTTAAACTCCATGTCTGTCCCCTGACTGAGCCGTCCTGCCTGCACACTGAGATGTTTATACACTGAGGCCCTGCGACTGCCATATTCTCTCTGCTGACGTAATTCACATGAGGCGTCTCTCTGCTGTGTGTGCTTCACAAATTCTCTCAGGATGTTTGTTTGTTCATTTCAGTTCTTACTCACTAATGAGTTCATCAAATCTCAGAGGTCTTCATTATATTTGTTTGTCAGGAGCCGCTCAGGGCTGCGGTGGTCTCTCCTCACAGCTCCACAGTGGTCCAGCTGCTGGCTCTCTGCAGTTTCCTTCTTCTTCCTCTGTCTGCTGTTTTTGTTTTTTTGTGCACAGGCACTGTGATGACATTATTTCATCATAACAGCGAGCAGCACATTAAATCAGCAGGTTCAGATGAGCTGAGGTTGTGCCCAGTGGTGGTCTGACACTCCATCCTGTCCTGTGCTACTCAGAGCCCCTCTGACGCCTGTGAGCTGAACCTGCATGGAGTGTGCTGGACCACCCTTTGCTCATGAGAGGCCCTCACACACACACACACACACACACACACACACACACACATACACACACACACAGTGTACAGTAACAGCTGTGTGTTTTTGTCTTTTCCGGACCCTCACATTAAATTCCTAACAGTATTCCCCCTGTTGCTCTCTGTCAGTCTGACGTTGTGCTGATTGTCTTTGTCTGATTTTCTGGACGTCTTTCTTTTCTTAAATCATCAAACACACAACATGCATTTCTCTGTGGCAGCAGCAGGTCAGCTCTCAGAATTCCAAGGCAGCAGCGCTCACTGATGTGCTTTTTATTTTGAAGACATTTGCTGTGTCACTGATTTCTAACTTTGTATCATACAAAACTAAATGACTGCGTCTGTCGGGTTTGAAGCACCGAGGACCACCGCACTGCATGAGCCTGTTAGCCGTCATTACTATAAGGACAATTAAAGTTGTTAATAAAGATAGAAATGATGTCAAGATCTCTCCAGAACAATCTACTAATATATTTTAACACTTAGGTTCACTATTTTATATTAATATTACAATTATATTAAATTCATACTGTATTAGAGTAACAGCAAAAAATACGTGAGGACCACCATCTCCATCATACGAGTTCAGTTTTGATTGAAGAATTAGCAGCAGCTGCTCAATGATGGCAGACGTACGACTTTACAGGAGTTTGTGTGTCATGTTGTTGTCATCCCCTCCTCATCGACACAGACAGTGAAGTGGTCCTCACCACACCAGAGCTCATACGTGACACACTGGTGGTCTGTTAATACTAACTTTATGTCAGGCCCCCTCATCTCTCCTTGTGTCACTGAAGCACCTTGTATTGTCACATGTCACATATTTATGTCATTAGTCTGCATAATGCAATGCATTTTAGGGGACAGCAGGCTTTAGGTTATAAAGCAGTTCTGCACAGGGAGCCCACCCATCGTCAGACACTCACACGTCTTCACAAGAAGTAAAATGTTAGGTCTGAAAACACAATGGGAGGTCTGAAACCTGAAAGTACTGATTAGGAGAAAGACTTAAGTGTTATAATGGACTCATTCAGAAGCCATTAAGACAGTTAAGAGAATGTCAGGTTATATAGCGCCCTGATGTGTACAGCAGATTTCCCAACTGTCAGTCCACAGATCAGCATCAGTCCATACAAAAATATTCCTACCCACATAACAGCAGGTCAGCCCATTATATCCACCGTAATAAAAGTTTCTGTGTGTTCTGTTCATCCAGTTGCTTTTTGTCTTCCATTCCAACAGATGGCACTTTGCAAACATTTTTAGTGTTAAAATGCATTACAATACAATACAGTTTATTTTTGTATAGCCCAAAATCACACAGGAAGTGCCGCAATGGGCTTTAACAGGCCCTGCCTCTTGACAGCCCCCCAGCCTTGACTCTCTAAGAAGACTAGGAAAAACTCCCAAAAAAAAACCTTGTAGGGAAAAATGGAAGAAACCTTGGGAAAGGCAGTTCAACGAGAGACCCCTTTCCAGGTAGGTTGGGTGTGCAGTGGGTGTCAAAAGAAGGGGGTCAATACAATACAATACACAGAACAGAACAAATCCTCAATAAACAATTAAAAAATTTTAGAAGTACAGAGCAGAATTTAACAATAGATGATATCACATAATAAGATTTAGATAATTTTAGACTCCTTGAGACCTCATCCTTCAAGCTGCTTCCCCATTTGGCCATTCCACGGCTGAAACAGTGTTGGGCCAGCCAATCTGATGAAAGGACCCCTCTTTCCCACGATTCCTGCGATCCTCCATCAGAGATGACTTTACCTTAGGCAGGCAAAACAACTTGACAGGTGGGCCGTGGCACCAAGTGGCACATTTGAGTACCGAGAAGAGAAACAGAATAGGTGAGGGTTAGTATACAATTCTAACTATCATGTGACTTATGTTTTAGTGCTAATGACTAACAACAGAGATGCAGTCTGTACAGTTAATCAGCAGCTCTAGTCAGGGTGTGCTAAACTGAAGTAGTGAGTCTTCAGCCGGGATTTAAAAGCTGAGACCAAAGGGGCATCTCCTATAGTAGCAGGCAGACTACTCCACAGTTTAGGAGCCCTGTAACTAAAAGCTCGACCTCCCATTGTTATTTTATTAATCCTTGGAACTATAAGCAGACCAGAATCTTGAGATCTTAATGTGCGCTCTGGTTTGTAAGTCATGATAAGTTCAGACAAGTAAGTCGGACCTCGGCCATTTAATGCTTTATATGTTAAAAGAAGGATTTTGAAATCTGCCCTAAACTTAACCGGGAGCCAGTGTAAGGATTTAAGAACTGAAGTTATGTGTTCGTATTTTCTTGTTCTTGTAATAATTCTTGCAACCGCATTTTGTATTAACTGGAGGCTGTATAAAAAACAGTTTCAACATCCAGTGAACACCGCATTGCAGTAGTCAATCCTACTAGAGATAAATGCATGAATTAATTTCTCACAATCCTGTTTATTTAGAAAGCGCCTTAAGTTCCTAACATTTTTAAAATGGAAGAAACATGTTTTGGACAACTTTGTAATATGCGCTTTAAATGACATGCTAGAGTCAAAGATAACTCCTAGATTGTGGGCTGATTCAGTAAAATTAATTGGGATTCCAACTAAGTTAAATGATGACAAAATATTGTTGTGATCAGCATCATTCCCTCCAACAATTAACATCTCTGTTTTATTGGTGTTTAAAGACAAGTAGTTCTAATTCATCCACTCCTTTAATTCGCTAACACAACTAATTAAAGACAACATCGGAGAAACTTCATCTGATTTAAATGAAAGGTATAACTGGGTGTCTTCTGCATACGAGTGAAAATTAACATTATGTTTCCTAATGAGAGATCCCAGTGGAAGCATGTAAAGTGAAAACAGTAAAGGTCCCAGTACTGAGCCCTGCGGGACACCATATTGAACTTCTGTTTATAATGATGGAGTCCTGTCAGCACATTTCTGTACATATTGGAATCGATTTGATAAATAAGAACTAAACCAAGCGAGCACGGTGCCTGTAAGCCTAACATCATTTTCTAGCCTGTGTAGTAAAATAGAATGGTCGATGGTGTCAAATGCTGCACTTAAGTCCAACAACATAATTACAGTGGAGTTTCCTTCATCGGAGGATATCAGAATGTCGTTTACAACCCGTGTTAGTGCCGTTTCTATACTATGACCAGTGCGAAAACCAGACTGGAATTTCTCAAATAAATTGTAATGCGTAAGGTGTGACTGAAGCTGATTGGCGACTACTTTTTCTAGTATTTTAGAGAGAATTTGTCATTGTATTTATCATTCCAATAGATGGTATATAACAAACATTAATACTGCTTGTACAAATCCTTTACTAAATGGCGTATCACAGAGACACAGCAATGGGGCAGACACACAGCACTGCAAACGTTAACACATCCAAAAGAGAGTAACTGCCAGATGGACAGAAATTAGCTTATCCACCTTAATAAAAGGACAAGAGTCTGTGTGTTTGTGAATCTGTGTCTCGGTCTGGTTGCCATGTCTCTGTCACTCCAACATATGGTGCTTCACAAGCACTTGCAATAATACAATTCATCACATTTGTTATTCCAACAAATGGTTGTAACAAATGGCATATAACAGAGACATATGAAGTGTCTGTCTGTGTTTCTGTGTATCTCTGAGGTTTTTCTCTCTTTGTTAAAAGACAATTGGTATGGGATTCGTAAAAGTAGTGCTAATGTTTGTGATGCGCCATTTGTTGAAATAACAAATACAGTGCACATTCTTGCTACTTGAATTACAAAAACACATTCCAATAGATGGTGCACTTCAATTGTTAACACCTAATATGTCAAACAGAGAGTAACTGCCAGATGAACAGAAACAGGCAGCTGTATCTCAAATGCAATAAGCTTCCATTGGAGGAAAGGATCAAATGTATAAACGTATGATGAGACAGCATGACAAACCCAAAGGTAAGGAAGTCAGGGACAAAAGAAATCAAGATGTGATGCACCAGACCAGAGATGATGAATTTTCTGAGGATGTGAATTATTAAGGACGTCTGTGCATACACAATACTCAGGCAGCAGAAACCCCAGAGGAACATGAAGAGTGAAATCATAAGAATACCACGGCCATTACAGCAGTGCGGGCTCAGGAGACACCAAAAACAACCAGAGCCAAACTACAGTGCGATGTTCAGTATCAGAGGGTGTGGAGGCATTGGGACAGGGGAGCCCTAAGTCTTACTATACCTCACGAGATTGAATTAAATGATGTAGTAGGGGTTGTAGGGGACCACTATAGTGTAGCCTGGGCAGTCAGTGCAAATTTTGTGGATAAAGATTTATTGAGGAGGAGCAGAAAAAAGACTTGTTTTACTCCGCTTCCGGTTCTAGACATGGCAAAGTGCAAATTCTGTGAATTTCATTTAAAAACGGCAGGTATCCTAATTGTTTTTTCTGTGAATATTATCCCACACTCCTATTCATAAAGGACCCTATTGTTTCCAGATAACTGATGACTGTTACCATTAGGCAGGTGTGTCTCACCCCGAAAATGAGGAATAAAGGCAATAGGCTCACCTGCATATCTTCAGTTCAGACAAGGTCACCAACAGCAAATGTGTTGTGTGGACAATTCAAGGTGCCGTCCTGAACTGATGAATCAGTTAAGTGACGAATGAGTAAAATTAATCTTTTCAGTCCAGCGTGTAGAATGATGTTTGAAATTGAAGAGGAATGCACAGAGGAGCAGGAGCTCGACCAAACACTTACAGTAGCAATAGCACTGGATACAAATCCACAGAGACATAATTCTCCAAGGACAAATGAGGTAGCCATCGTGTTTGAGCACCCAGCAGGAGAAGCACCTCTGGAGCAGGACCTCCTGATCTGTTCTAGAGCAGATTCATGGGATGTAAATAGGGACAGCCAGAGGATTAGTTTCCTTGATCCAAACTTGGAAGGAAAGATATTTTCACTACTTTTTCCATACAGGTGTCAAAGAGTTAAGAGAAGTGGAAGGACAGTAACGAGTGAGAGGTTAGTAAATTTCAACCTGTATGTGAGTCATGCGAGGTGCGTCTTCAAATATGTATTTAAGGTCATGATTGTGTCAACATTGTCATTAGAGAGGGTACTACTCTTGAACGTGATGAAATTAGGCAATTGGTGAATTCTCATTGTATCTGCGCCCCTGAGGCAGCGTGGCCGCTGTTTTGATTTGATGTCTGTGAGCATTTGCATATAATTATGCTCTTGAATTTAAAGTAGAAAATGAAGTATGCACATTTATTAGGGGTAGGGGTAGACATACCACCCTGTCAGTTTAGTTTAAGCTGAATAAGGACATACCTGGAGTGAGGGAGTATTTTTATTGGCAATTGCCAGAGCCTTAGCAGTGTGAAGATATGACTTGGAGATGGACAGTGAGAAGACAGATATTAAAGATACCGATATTGTTTAAGACCACTTTTACTACGTATTAAAGGGGCTTGAGGACCTTAGAACATTCAAAGGGGTGGTTTATGGATCATTCATGGAGGCTACAAGAGCGAGGGGCCTTGTCAACAATAATTACTTATGGAACAGGTCCTAGGAAGAATCTGTACTCTTTGGGATGAGCCGCAGCTGCTTAACACTTGTCTGACTTAATAAAAAAAATAAAAACAAATAAAAATAAAATAAAAAAAAACGCTAACCTTTACTAGTACTTTAAATTTACACCGGCCGTTACAGACTCAAATCAAATTTATGTTTTTACTCTATAATAGTAATAATAATAGCAACACACTACTCAAAAATGTAAATACTGTAAGGACCCAGAATCGAACCCACAGCCTCCTGATTACGACACAGCGTTGTACCCTAATCCCAATTTCTTTTTCTTCAGTTACATTCTTGGATAAAGTGTACTTGTTATGTTATACGTGAACCTTTTGTGAAAGTGTTTATTTGATATTTGGACTACAGTCTTCAGATATTATACACTTCAAGTCAAAATTTTGTCATTAGTACTATAACTTGAAAAAAGTTTCTCTTTTAGTTATGTGTTCAACGTTTCTTGCCTTACATTTCCTGTTATCCTACATTTACACAGATCATTGTAGACACGAAACACACGTGTAATGTATGTATTCCAAATAATGATATACTGTATAATTTACCCTCTACAATTAGAGACACGTCACAACAGAATAAATAGACTTGAGCTGCATCAGGTGGGATGATGGGATAGCAAGCTGCTTGTGCTGATCGACACATTAGCAAAAAAAAAGATGCTGATGAGGAGATGAGAGGGAATATAAGGTGGCCCGGCATTACAACTGTTTTCGTAGGTTTCAAGGATTCTGGAGTTAAACTGTTTGCCTTCATTTGTGTCTTTGATACACCAATCAACTCAGAAGAATTGTTTATAAAATATAGGAGAAGGTTGTGTGAGATGGTTGCTCGACACTATCATCTCTCTTTCGTTTCTCAAATGGCTTCAGGGTTGTTGTATAGCACAATTTCTCCTGCTTCTTCATACACAGAAAGTGTTCAGTTATCTTGCTAAGACTTCTAAAATTATAATGACATAATTCAGAGGTGTGCGCTCATTCATGTGTATTGATATGTATATGTTTGAAATTAATGCTTTAGGAAGAACTTGAACACTAGTGTTTTTTAAAGTGATCATTAACAAAGACCTGATGCCTTCTATCGGTGTGTTTAGATAAACCTCAGCATGTTGATTTCAAACACGTGAAAGTTCTTTGTGTCAAGTCGTGTCACTAATCCCAGACGATGCTGTGACTGTCCACTCAGATCCTAAATTTGATTCAGCTCATCGTATTCCCTGATTGTGATGTCTGTTCAGGTGAAATGCCATTATATAAATACACACAGCTGAAGTCATTTTGTGTTAAATTCCTTGACTTTGCTCTCTGGTGTCAGGTTTTCTCGTCTCAGGTTTCTCCAGTCTGCACTGAGTTTTATTTTATTTATTCCCTTGACGTCTTTTCTTTTCCCCTAACCACAAGCTGACGAGTTACAGGTTACATAATTCGCTCCACTGATGAAGTTGTTGAAACTGTCTACCTTCCCAGAATTCTCTTTATTGGCCAGATGCAGTATTGTGGATGAGGAATTTGTACATTAGAACATTAGAACACTCTAGACGAGAACAGGCCATTCAGCTGAACAAAGCTTGCCAGTACTATCCACTTATTTCTTCCAAGAAAACATCAAGTCGAAATTTGAAAGACCCTAACGTCTTACTGTCTACCACACTACTTGGTAGCTTATTCCAAGTTTCTATCGTTCTTTGTGTAAAGAAAAACTTCCTAATGTTTGTGTGAAATTTACCCTTAACAAGTTTCCAACTGTGTCCCCGTGTTCTTGATGAACTCATTTTAAAATAACAGTCTCGATCCACTGGCCTAATTTCCTTCATAATTTTAAACACTTCAATCATGTCACCTCTTAATCTTCTTTTGCTTAAACTGTAAAGGCTCAGCTCTTTTAATCGTTCCTCATAATTCAACCCTTGTACCCCTGGAATCAGCCTAGTCGCTCTTCTCTGGACCTTTTCTAGCGCTGCTATGTCCTTTTTGTAGCCTGTATTTGTAGTGTTGTTGCAACAATCAAGGAGAGAACAAAACATCTTCTTGTTCTTTCTTTCTTTCAAATGTGAGAGTGTAAAGTGATTTTATTATGTTTATATTACATTATTTAAATTGTTCAGAGGATTATAGACAGTTTTATTTTTTATGTCATTATTGGTGTATAATTTAACTGTAAGTTTGCTTTCCATTGAGCAGCTCATCTACACATAGAAGGAGGATGTGCTGCTACAGACAGAGGGTCATTTCACACTGAGCGGATTATTTCTGCAGTCAGAAGAGCAGGCAGACTCCTATTGCACACCATTAGGATGTAGAAGGTCAAAACTTAGAAAGTCAGCACAATTCTATTTTTAAAAAGGTTCAAGTTCAAATCACCATTTTTTGGACATTCTACATGCACAAAAGTGAAGCTCATGAACCATTGGTTATCTTTGTTCATGCTCACCTCATTGACGTGTGCTGATGCAGTCTTAACAATAAACAGTGAGGGGCTATGGGTGTTCAATTTGTCCCTCACATTCTGTAAAATGTAATCATCTTAATGTGAAAATATTCATTCTACTATCTGCTGAATTGAAGAGAAGACCCAGGAAAGAAGAGAAGCAGAACCACACAGCCGCACAGCCATGAAAAGACTGAAAAGCTTCACATGTTCAGGTGTGTCGGCCTGCATCATCTGTGACAGCTTCTCAAATAGCCAGCTTTTATCTCTGATTTGCATACCCAATTTGTTATCTTTTTGGTCACATTAAGAATATTTAAGAATGTTAAAATCTATAATGACTGAATAAAAGTTCATTGCCTGCTCCCCTTGTTTGCATTAGTATTTGCTCAATCCTGCCATCTGGGGTTACAGAGAACACAGGAGACGTCTTCTAGTAGGTGAAGTGTAGCTCAGTAGCAGTCAGTCTTGGGTGAAGTTGGACTCCGTAGTCCCCAGTCAAGTGTATTGTGTCTGCGGGCTGCGTCTCCTTCCAGGCCAGGTGAGTACAAGAAGAAGAGAACTAGAGCAGAGGTGGAGGACATCTGTGAGGGTCTACGTAACCAAGAATTATGTCATGGAAATGAAAATATCTCATGTTGTTGGAACGGGTCACCCCAAAAATCCTTCCATGATAAACCACACAGCATACAAGGGCAAAACAAAATATAACTACTTAGGGAATGCATAATATGTTTTAGCATGGAGTACATCACATCCTATACTTAATTAGATTAGATTAGAAATGTTTTATTAATCCCAAGGAGAAATTCAGATGCACGCAGCTGCAGAAACAATAAAATAAAGGATACAAACTAACAGGACAGATAATACAACCAATCAATCAATCATATGAGAAATAAATAAATATTGTGCAAAAACTTCAAAATAAATTGAGTTCTTCAAGATGAAACATTTTACTGTATATTGTAAGATATGTCTTCATACTTTTTGGGAATATTGCAATAAAATTTAATTTTCATTAAGGACTTGAAAGAACAATATCAGTGTCTTTGATAGTGAGACGTTAAGCAAAATGACACCTGCAATTTGAAGTAAATAAAAAGCTCTCAAGGTGATCGGTAGGACAAATGGAGATAGGGGTCCTCTCCTTGACATTTTGTTTTTGATCTTTGCAGCCCCACTTCTGCTACCACTTGTCAAATTTTGCATTCAGAGTTGCACAGAAAGTCCTTTTAAACTCCCGTTATTCTTGAACTCGAAAGAACATATTAGAATCTTTTTAAAACACTGCATATGTGATGAACTTCACTCATTTGAGTGTCGTCATCTCTCCCTGGAAGTGAACAGAACACACAGGCCTGTCCATCAGCACAGTTGAGCTCCGTGCACAATCTACAGGACAGAATCTCAGCCGTCAGTGAGCCCAGGATACAGTAAGCTGTAGAGTTTTATAGTTTACTGCTAACGTGAGACACAACATGAGACACACATGATTTGTGTGCCACCCTGCAGCTACCTACAGTTGGTCTAACAGGGCTAAATTGCTAGCTATCTTGAAGTGTGTCTTCTCTGTACTTGAACCTGCCTTAGAAAACAATAATCACTTAAACGATAATCATCATATTTTTATAATATGATGAGAGTGGTGCATATGATATTATTTATGTTGATTTTCAGAAAGCATTAGGGGGCTCTGCTCCACTACACACTGACACTTTGTGACTCTGCCACTCGAGTATGGGTAAGCGGATGTACAATTTAAACAGATTGTTATTTTCATGGGAACTGTAACTGTTCTGTAACTGTAATGTTCTTGGACTACCTTGATATGATGATGGTAATATTACTGCTTTACCTACTTTGAATTTGTCTGAACTATTGATATTTGAATTTTGAATGTGATCATTGAGACCTTGAATATTTTCCGATGTAAGTTTTGCTTGATTTAATTTAATAATGAAGAGACGATTATCTTCGACTTTTAGATGTGCATTAATAACATAACGTTGCAATAGACATTGAGATGACAGAAGTGGGTTAAATACATTGGGATGTATCGCTAATTTTGACCCGAAATATTATCCAAATTTATGTGTTTCATATTATACGACCATCCTGTTTTGCCATCAGGGAAAAGCAAAAGAAAAAGTAAAGGTTAGGAATGAAGTGAATTATTAGATAGAAACAACGAATCGTGCTTTGGTTTTGGATAAACACAAATATCAACTCTGTCTTTGATATCTCTGTCTTTTGAAACTATTATCACTGACAATTCGTCACATGTTGGTTTATTATAAAATGCAACCATGATCTTTCAGATTCATATAGAAATCCAAGAAAACTTCTTGTTCCATGTTTTGCAGATACATTTTGTGTAAAGTGTGATACTTTGGGAAGTATGGATTTGTATCCATTATCGGCTGTAGAATTTCTAACACGTCTGATCATTTAACTCTTTTGATTCTATGTTGCATCGTTTCTCTGTAATCATAAATATAAACCTGACAGAATTATAATGTGTAAGGGTATAATGTTTAGGAGAGTGCAGAATTGGATCAGACACATGAAGCAGAGGGTGATGGTGTGAGAAATTCAGAATTGAGTGAAGTTAAGAGTGGCGTCTGGCAGGAGTCACTGCTAGGGCCACCGCTATTTTTAATATATAGAAATATCTGAATAGGAATATAAATAAGAAGCTGGTTAAGTCAGTGATGATACCAATCTAGGTGGACTGACAGATGGAATTTAATATAAGTAAATGTAAAGTATTACAGTGTCGTACACAATATGGCTTGGCTGTGAACTGTAAACTTTTATAAGGAGAGGGGTGTGGACAGACATCCCAATTGGGTTGGATAGTGGTACCTCTCTAGGTTGGGGTGGCCATTATAAGGGAAAACCAGAAAGAAAAAGCCTCCTGATATCATGTATACCCTAGCATAATGGGTGGTGGTATCCACCTTGTATGGCTCCCATTTGGACCCCCACAGGGCTGCATGGGAGCACACTGGGAACTGTAGTCTTGTTGGAGAGCCCTACTGGGTTCTGTGGGTGCTGTTGTCATGGAGAAAACATCTTCAGAAACCACCAGCAGTGTCTTCAGGTAGGCAGTCAGAAAAGACTTTATTACACAGCCTAGGAAATGACTGCAGAGCACAGAAAGCCTGTCTCAGTTCAATGAAGCGAGCCCCTTGCTTTGAGCAAGTCTCATATTTGTTACAGTTCTTATCTCCAAGTATCCCATTTCCCATCATCTGCTTTACAGGGTTTCTCATGATAACGACCTCGCTCAGTACCTTTTCTCATAACAATCACCTGTTTTTGCAGACTCCTCCATAACAATCTTCTTCCCAGTAGCCCTTCTCTTCACTTTTTCCTTCCCTATCTACAATCTCTCATGACAGTCACTTTGGCTCAAAGGATGTACAGGCGACCTGGAGGTGAGCATCACCCAATCACCTCTCACTAATCCTGGGCTGTTAAAGATTGAAAGGCTTTTGGTTTATCAATTCTCACTAGGAGGTCCCACATGTGAAAACTGGACTGCTCGATTAATGATTCATTTAATGGTTACTTGTTGCACTAGCACGAAGTGAAAGCGGAAGCAGAAGCAGAAAGCAGCCGACAGTGAGATGAATCACGTTGCCGTCGTCATCGAAGAACTCCAGGCTCTTGACAACCAGATCCAGAAACTCCTGTCCAGACGGAGGTATCTAAAGGATTTGAAGGCTCGGCTACTGGAAAAACCATCCCCGCCATCTGAAATCGACATAACACACCGGGTTTCAGTAACATCGACTCCACGTTGTGCCGCTCACCTCCAAGGCCACATGAGCTTCACCCCTGCGCCCACCGATGAAGACCTCGGCTTGTTTGAGCTATGCAGGCAGGGGTTCAAGGCTAGAACACCTCCATCGGCACAGGCAACCATCTCGACCCAGAACTGGTTCGACCCTCTCCGCGCCCCCAGTTTGCCTTCAACCCCAGGTGATGTAATCGTGATGGGTGATTCAATTGTAAGAAATCTCATCATCGCATGCCCTAATCAGAAATCTTTTGTTTCTTGTTTTCCCGGTGCTCGTGTCCGAGATGTTATGAGACGTGCGCCGACAGTGTACGAGAAGCACAAGAACGGGGCAGTGGGATCAATTGTAATACACGGCGAGGTTAACGACGTGAGGCACCGACAGTTGGAGATTCTCAAGGTAGACTTTGCAGCACTAATCAAAGCCATGAAGGAGAGGACCTCGTCGGCAAGGATTTTCATCTCGGGTCCACTACCTCTCGTTAGAAGATCAAACAAACACTACAGTAGTCTGCTGGTATTAAACAACTGGCTGAAAGGCTTCTGTGAGAATCAAAACATCGGGTTCATTGATAACTGGGACCTCTTCTGGGAGAGGCAGCGTTTCTTCAAGCGGGATGGTCTGCATCCAAATAGATTCGGTGCCCGGGTCCTCTCCAAAAACATCGCCAAGATAATTCGTCTCTCTTGACTGTCTATTTCTACTCCTAACCCATTCCGTAATGCTAATGCTTTGCTAGGACATGATAATTCTTTAACAAAGTCTTCCACAAAAGTGCACTGCATTATTACTTTAATAACTAATCTCAATGCACGTAAAAAATCAACACAGTGCGGCATAAACACTAATTATTTAATTACAATTACACCTTTAGATGAACAATGTATTAAATCTATAAAAAAAGATTATAGTTTAAATAAAAAATATGCACAGAGCGACGCTAATAAAAATAACTTCATTTTTATTTCAAATACCCATAACGCACATAGAATTCAGTTCTGCTCCTCCGAAACATTAAATATGGCACTATTAAATGTTAGATCATTAACCAACAAGACGTTTTTCATCAACGATCTTATTAGTGATAGAAAAAGTGAAACGTGGCTTAGCTCAGATGGTGTGGTCGTTTTAATCGAATCTGCGGCACCGAATTACAGTTTTACTCGTGCGCATCACCAGGGAAAGAAAGGTGGCGGTTTAGCAAACATTTACTTGAGCCGGTTAAAGTGTAAAGATGTCAGTTTGGGTAAATTCAAGTCCTTTGAGTATCTTGCCGTTGTTATTCATGGAGATTCTCACTTTCTAGTATTATCCGTGTATAGACCTCCTAAATTTAATGCGTCTTTCTTTGAGGAATTCTCAGACTTGGTGTCAATTATAATTACGAAATATGACACGCTCCTAATAGTCGGCGACTTTAACTTTCATATCGATAATCAGTGTGACCAAAAAGTAAAAGAATTCATGAACCTCCTGGACTCTTTTGATTTGAGACAGCTCGTTAGTCAGCCTACACATAAAGCAGGTGATACGTTAGACGTAGTGATTACTAAAGGACTAAAAGTTGATGTGAAGCAGATCATTGATACGGGTCTATCAAACCATTTTCTGTTACTATTTAATATAGAAATATTGATAGAAAACATTCAGGAGAAGCACTTTGATTCATCAGCAGCTTTAACACTTACAAACATTCTAAGCAATCAGTCCATTTATAGTGCCAACTATAATAGCAAGGACAATGTAAATAATAAGGTGGAAACATTTAATACTAAAGTGAGAGCTGCTGCTGACATAGTCGCACCTGAAAAGACAGTTAAAAATCTTCTAGCATTGTTATACCATGGAAGGCCCAAAGAGTGTCTGACTTAAAGAGAACATGCCGGAGAGCTGAGCGTAAATGGAGGAAGACTAAACTAACTATCCACTATGAAATACTGTAGGTTAAAATAACAGAATACAATAACACAGTCCGTCTTGAGAGGCGCTGCTATTTCTCTAAGATTATAAATAACAATGCTAGTAATCCCAGAGACTTATTCTCGACGATTGATCGTCTGCTAAACCAGGTAACTCAATGGAATGCATCCTAAGTACTTCCAGTGAAACCTGTGAGGCTATTGCTGTATTTTTCAATCAAAAAATTAATGATATTAGAAATAACATAGTATATCTCCCCAATACTGTGGATCCTCCTAAGCCCCAGTACTCCGTTATAAACAAATTAAACTCTTTCACTAGGATAGAGTTAACTGATTTATATAAAATAATTTCTCAACTGAGACCCTCCACCTGCGTCCTTGACCCAATACCAACAAGTTTTTAAAAGAAGTATCGGGCGTGCTAATTGATAATATTCTTGACATAGTAAACTCATCATTAGATACAGGGGTCTTCCCAGACTGTCTTAAGACTGCTGTAGTTAAACCCCTACTCAAGAAAAATAATCTCGACTTCTCTGCTTTTGAAAATTTTTAGACCTATTTCTAACCTGCCTTTCTTAAGTAAAATTCTAGAGAAGGCTGTCATTATGCAGCTAAATGACCACCTCAATAAACCTGCTATTCTTGATAAATTTCAGTCAGGTTTTAGAAAAGATCACAGCACAGAAACTGCACTCGTTAAAGTAGTCAATGACTTGCGAGTAAATGCAGACAGAGGCCATTTATCTGGGGGGTATTTTTCGTACATCTCTTAAATCATCCGAGATCAGGTGCCTCATCTTGGATAAGTTAATGCTATTGACACTCATCAGGGATAGGTCGGTTTTTTAAACGCAGCTCTGTAGTAGATTAATTTAGCTGGATCTAATCATATGAGATGAATGCGCATGCCCACGCTGACTGAAAAGCCCATATATATTGAGTCTAGAAAACATGATCAGCAAGTCTTTGATAGGCTGTAACAAAATGACAAAAGAACGGGTGCATTTTTTTTCACACACGCGGCGCAAGACCTTTTATTCGAAGGACATGAAGAATTTCAAGATTTAATATGCACAAGGGGTAACACTGCAAAAGCAGCACAAACCAGAAAAGACGGCTGGCAAAAAGTGGCCGACAAATTAAACGCTAAGTAGTGTGCATTGTACTTACTGAATGCAGCGTTTCATTTCCGATGTGTCAGATTAATTATTATTTAATATGTCATAATTCCAGATCAAACGTGAGCACAAGGAGAACATGGGAACAGGTTAAAGTGAAGTACAAGAATATACTTCAAACTGGTAAATATCGGTATATAACTATTTAAAAATTGTTGACATAAATAATCATATACAGTATAATATAAAAAACATTCATTTTAAAGCTAATAAGAAGGCAGACAAGCAAAAAACAGGTGGAGGTCCACGCGGTCCAGACCTAACCCCTGCAGAAGAGTTGGCTCTCCAGCAAAATGCCCATCGCCCTGTTTCTGAGGGCATTCCAGGGGGAAGCTCCTCCTCAGAACCAGTGGCAGGATGCAGTGGTCACTTCATTTCAGGTAAATGATGGTCATTGCATATATTTGTCCTCCATGTGTGCTATAGGTATGTTCCATATAGCCCTCTTTTTTGTTGGGTCAGTTGCAGGGAATGTCATATCCCTTGAACCTGTGTCTGACCAACGAGATATTGACGAAGGTCAAATATTTGATGAAGATACTGTGTCTGATTATTCATCAGGAGGAGAGGTACATTTTCCAAATAATGTTTGATCAAACTCCACTCTGATCAGTCCCATGTGCCCCAATCACATTTGGAAATCCTGGTAATGAGAATGTTAGGCTGATTGTGAAATTTTTCCTGGAACTGTGGGTATTTTAGCCTGTGTATTACCTACCTACAATGGCATGAAACGCCTCTTTTATTGTCTGCACACGCAGGTGTCCAGGAAACACTATGAAAACCCGAAGGAAATATTTCAGAGCCAATTAGACTTTACGAATTGCCTGGCAAACTGCACTTTTAGTTAGATTTTCCGCATCGCCTACAGTATATAAAAAAAGTGCCGCTTGCAAAAAACCTCAAAGCAATGCATACTGTCTGTGTGGTTGTGAGAGCCTGACTTCGCCTAGTTTGACTTCGAATATAAGGTGCTAATAAATCTTTGAGGTACAATATTCCCCCTCCGCTAAAGCGGTATTTTTCGAAAAGAATTCCCTCCAGGAGCAATAAAGGATCTTGCTGATCGCCCAAACCCCTCTCTAAATGAAGTTCTCGTCTTATAATTTGCGCACAAATATCAATTGGTCGCTCATTCATGAACGGCGAAGCCAAGACTGAATGAATTCCACGCATGGACACTGATTAAGTGTGTGAGCTAATCCTTGTTTACGTAGAGCAAACCTGCTCCGAGCAGGTTTGAGGATTAGGATGTGTTGCTATGACAACACTTCCAGCAAGAGTTTCGAAAAACCAACAGATCCAGGAACAGGCCAAATCGTCAACAATTACACCTAGCTAAACGAGTAATCAACATATGAAAAATACCCCCAGAGAGTGTTAAAACATGTAAAAAAGCTCTCTTTAAAGCTTGCTCAGATTACTATTCTAAAGTAATAGATAGCAATAAAAAATCCTCGGGAACTGTTTAATACAGTGGCTAATTTAACAAAAGAAAATTCATATGTACAGTGCAACATACCAACAGACATTAGCAGTACAGACTTTATGAACTTCTTTAATGAGAAAATTAAAAATATAAGATCCCAGCATCACAGCACAAACCACATACTAGCTTGGCAGACCCTGTCTCACCTTGCATTCAACACTTTAGAAATTTTAATCCTGTAACAGAACAGGAAGTCTTAACTTTAATTTTTAAATTGAAACCTACTACCTGTTCCCTAGATCCAGTGCCAACAAAACTTGTAAAAAGTGCAATGGATGTTGTTGCAGCGCCTGTTTTTAACATAATTAATAGTTCGTTATTGTATGGCACAGTACCCGATGCACTAAAAGTGTCTGTCATTAAACCATTACTTAAAAATTTTCACCTAGATCCACACATACTTAATAATTATAGACCTATTTCAAATTGACCCTTTATCACTAAAATACTACAAAAAGTAGACACCAATCAGCTTCAGTCACACCTTGCACATCATAATTTATTTAAGAAATTCCAGTCTGATTTCTGCACTGGTCATAGTACAGAAACGGCACTAACGCAGGTTGTAAACAACATTCTGATATCCTCTGATGAATGAAACTCCACTGTAATTATGTGGTTAGACTTAAGTGCAGCAGTTGATACCATTGACCGTTCTATTTACTGCACAGGCTAGAAAATGGTGTTGGGCTTACAGGCACCGTGCTTGCTTGGTTTAGTTCTTAATTATCAAATTGATTCCAGTATATACAGAAATGTGCTTACAGGACTCCATCATTATACACAGAAGTGAGATATGGTGTCCCACAGGGCTCAGTACTGGGACCTTTACTGTTTTCACTTTACATGCTTCCACTGGAAACTTAATGTTAATTTTCACTCGTATGCAGATGACACCCAGTTATACCTTTCATTTAAATCAGATGAAGTTTCTCCGATGTTGTCTTTAATTAGTTGTGTTAGCGAATTAAAGGAGTGGATGAATGAGAACTACTTGTCTTTAAACACAGATAAAACAGAGATGTTAATTGTTGGAGGGAATGACGCTGATCACAACAATATTTTGTCATCATTTAACTCAGTTGGAATCCCAATTAATTTTACTGAATCAGCCCGCAATCTAGGAGTTATCTTTGACTCTAGCATGTCATTTAAAGCGCACATTACAAAGTTGTCCTAAACATGTTTCTTCCATCTCAAAAATGTTAGGAAATTAAGGCACTTTCTAAATAAACAGGATTCTGAGAAATTAATTCATGCATTTATTTCTAGTAGGATTGACTACTGCAATGTGGTGTTCACTGGATGTTCAAATTGTTCTTTATACAGCCTCCAGTTAATCCAAAATGCGGCTGCAAGAATTATTACAAGAACAAGAAAATACGAACACATAACTCCAGTTCTTAAATCTTTACACTGGCTTTAGTTTAGGGCAGATTTCAAAATCGTCCTTTTAATATATAAAGCCTTAAATGGCCGAGGTCCGGCGTATTTGTCTGAACTTATCATTACTTACACACCAGAGCACACATTAAGATCTCAAGATGCCAGTCTGCTTCTGATTCTGAGGATCAATGAAATAACAGTGGGAGGGCAAGCTTTTAGTTACAGTTAAGTTTAGTTTTAGTTAAACTGTGAAATGGTCTGCCTGCTATAAGAGATGTATCTTCGGTCTCAGCTTTCAAATCCCGGCTGAAGGCTCACGACTTCAGTTTAGCACACCCTGACTAGAGCTACTGATTAACTGTACAGACTGCATCTTTGTTGTTACTAATTAACACTAAAACATAAGTAATAATGATAGTTGTAATTTGTTACTAATCCTCACCTATTCTGTATCTTTTCTTGTTACTCAAATATGGCACTTGGTGTTACTGCCCTACTGCCAATTTGTCTGCCTGCCTAAGGAGAAGTCATTTCTGATGGAAGAGCACTGGAATCATTGGGTAGAGGAGACCTTTCATCATATTGGCCATCACTGACTCAGCTGTGGAATGGCCAGTAGCGGGAGGCAGCTTGATGGCCACGGTCTCCAGGACTCTGAACAAATCTGAATCCTATTATGTGATATCACCTACTCTTGCATTTTTCTGTGTACTTGTAATATTACTATTGTACTATTGTATTGCTTTGAGGATTACTTATGTTCTGTTCTGTGTATTATCGTATTATTGTATTTACCCCTTTTTTCTGACACCCACTGCACACCCAACATACCTGGAAAGGGGTTTCACTTCGAATTGCCTTTCACAATATTTTTTGGGAGTTTTTTCTTGTCTTTTTAGAGAGTCAAGGCTGGGCTGCTGTCAAAAGACAGGGCCTGTTAAAGCCCATTACAGCTCTCTCTTGTGTGATGTTGGGCTATACAAAAATAAATTGGATTGTATTATATTGTATGCTGCATGTTTTATTGTGGAAGGGTTTTTGGGGTGACCCTTTCCAACAACATGCGCTATTTTTATTCCCACACCCAGATTCTTTATTATGTAGACCCTCACACATGTCCCCCACCTCTTATTCTTGCACTCACCTGGCCTGGAAGGAGATGCAGCCCACAGACACAATACACTTGACAGAGGACTACGGATGCTGCCTTCACCTGACTGCTACTGTGCTACACTTCACCTATTAGAAGACGTCTCCTCTGTTTTTTGTATGCTCAGATGGCACGATAGAGCAAATATTAATGCAAGCAAGTTCAGTTGGATGATGAGCCCCATCTTAGTGAGGACATGTGGCTTCACCTGGAAAATATTAGGGAAAGAGGTTTTATTTTAGGAGTGTGTTATAGATCACTCAATTCAGACAGTAATTTCAACACACATCTTTTCAGTAATATGAAAAAGGCAAGTTTACAGTGAGATATTATACACATGGGGGACTTTAATTATCCACATATTAACTGGGATAAGCATGCAGATGGAGGAGCACAAGAGCAGGTGCCTCATGCATAATGGCATGTGTAGAATCCACACTCTAACATGGTGTATGGACAAAAGCGGAAATGTGCTTCTGCACAAAAAAAAATTTAGATGCATAAATCTGTGCGAACGCCAACTTCCACGCTCTTCCATTACATAAATCCCGGTCAGCATGAAAAGTAACGCACATGCACATGCCTGCTGTCCCACCCCAGGAGCACTTGATGGACTGATTGAGTGCGTTTATAGTTCTTGGGATGAAACTGTTTCTGAACCGCAAGGAAAGGCTCTGAAGCGTTTACCGTATGAGTGCAGTTCAATAGACAGCATGGCTGAGTTAGTGTGTGCTTGATGCTGTATACTGATACTTCTCTTTCTGATCAGCTTCTGAACAGCTGTGATTCCCCACTCAGATACGGTGATATAAATACTCCGAGTGGTGCAGTGAGAGTAATATGGAAAAAGGCAATCCACTGTGGCAACCCTTAACGGGAGAAGCTGACAGAAGAAGCAGAAGGTGCAGTGACAGTAACAACGCTAAAGCAGCTATTGTATTTAGAATAGTTTGACCATTCTGTGAACCATTATATTGTTACAGGTTAATTACAATCAGATGCATTAAACTAATAAACAATATGCGGTTAATTCAGTCAGGGATGTGAATCTAAAAAAGAAAAGGAAATCACACTGGAATGGTAGTACTGCTTTGACGCTGGGTGCCACCAATCTGCAAAACTGAGCGCAGAACTTGCGTACGCCAGCGTATGAGCTACCGCTGTTTTATACATCGCAATTTGCGTAACATTTTTGTGTGTACGCACCATTTATATATGAGGCCTCAGGAGTTTTTAGAAGTAATCATTGACTGTTTTTTAACACAGCATGTTAAAGCACCAACACGGGGTGCTAGATTTAGTATTTAGTAATAATCAGGAGAGAATTGAGGGTGTAGAGGTGATTGAACCACTAAGGTCAAGTGACCATAATATAATATAATTCTCAGTATTTTGTAAGAGTGTAAATGCAAAGACTTAAATTGTTAAGTTGAACTTTGGTAGGCTAATTTTGAGCAGATGCGACAAAGTCTAAGTAGGATACACTGGGATAAGCTTTTAAGTGTGAAGACAGTCGAGGAGCTGTGGAACAGAATTAAAAATGTTTTACATGTAATGCAGGACTGCGGTGGGTTGGCACCCTGCCCAGGATTGGTTCCCTGCCTTGTGCCCTGTGTTGGCTGGGATTGGCTCCAGCAGACCCCCGTGACCCTGTGTTCGGATTCAGCGGGTTGGTAAATGGATGGATGGATGGATGTAATGCAGGACAGATACAGACCTAAATTTGGAATTAATAGCAAATTTTTAAAAAAACTCAACGGTGGATTAATAAAGATTTAAAAAAGAAGTTGCAAAGGAAAAAACTGCTTTATATGGCATATAAGACTAATGACTACAAAGTGAATCATAGAGCGTATGAGAACATGAAGGCAACCATTAAGAAGGATATCAGGGAGGCTAAAAGACAGTTGGAGAGGAATATAGCAGATAAGGTGAAAGACGACCCTAAGAGATACTTTGTGTGTTTGAGTAGTAAAAGAACAGTCAAGGAGGAGGTCAATTGCATCAGAAATAGTAAAGGGAATTAAAAGATACAGACAGTGAAATAGCGGATGCCCTAAACTTACATTTTTCTGAGGTGTTTACAAGTGAGCAAGTGGATAACCTCAGAGCAGTAACAGGGACTACTAAGGAGGTACTGAGAGATTTGGAAATTGTAGAGGGAGAAGAGCTGATCACATTAAATAGGCTAAAATCAAACAAATCACCAGGACCAGATAGTATTTATTTACGAGTTCTTAAGGAGGCTAGCGAGTACAGATATAAACCCTTGACACAGTTTTAGGAAGTCACTGCACACTGGAGAGATTCAGAAGGACTGGAAAATGGCAAACATCATCCCATTATATAAAAAGGGTGACAGAGCAGATCCAAGCAACTATAGGCCAGTAAGCTTAATGAGCATCACAGGAAAATTAATGGAAGGAATTATTAAGGCTAAGATTGAGCAACACATGGCAAGGACAGGAGTTATTCTGAACAGTCAGCATAGGTTCAGAAGAGGGCGGTCATGTTTTACTAACATGCTGGAATTCTATGAGGAGGCAACAAAAAAAAAAGATACGATCAAAGTGGAGCAGATGAGATTATTTATCTGAACTTTCAGAAAGCATTTGACAAGGTGCCACATGAGAGGGTGGGCATCAAACTAAAAGAAGTGGGAGTTCACGGTGCTGGTTTTAGATGGGTGCAGAATTGGCTCAGACACAGGAAGCAGAGGGTGATGGTGCGAGGAACCTCATCAGAACTGGCCGATGTTAAGAGTGGTGACCAGCAGGGGTCAGTGCTAGGGCCCCTGCTATTTTTAATGTATATAAATGATTTAGATAGGAATATAAGTAACAAGCTGGTTAAGTTTGCAGATGATACCAAGATAGGTGGATTAGCAGATAATTTGGAATCTGTTATATCATCACAGAAGGACTTGGATAGCAGACAGGCTTGGGCAGATTTGTGGACGATGAAATTTAATGTCAGTAAATGTAAAGAATTGCACAAAGGAAGTAAAAATGTTAGGTTTGAATACACAATGGGCGGTCGGAAAATCAAGAGTACACCTTATGAGAAGGATTTAGGAGTTGTAGTGGACTCTAAGCTATCAACTTCTGTTCAGTGTTCAGAAGCCATTAAGAAGGCTAACAGAACGTCAGGTTATATAGCGCCTTGATGTGTGGAGTACAAGTCACAGGAGGTTCTGCTCAAGCTTTATAACACACTGGTGAGGCCTCATCTGGAGTACTGTGTGCAGTTTTGGTCTCCAGGCTACAAAAAGAACATAGCAGCACTAGAAAAGATCCAGAGAAGAGCGACTAGGCTGATTCCAGGGCTACAGGGGGATTAGTTAGGAAGAAAGATTAAAAGAGCTGAGCCTTTACAGTTTAAGCAAAAGAAGATTAAGAGGTGACATGATTGAAGTGTTTAAAATTATGAAGGGAATTAGTCCAGTGGATCGAGACTGTTATCTTAAAATGAGTTCATCAAGAACACGGGGACACAGTTGGAAACTTGTTAAAGATAAATTTTGCACAAATATTAAAAAGTTTTTCATTATACAAAGAACGATAGACACTTGGAATAAGCGACCAAGTAGTGTGGTAGACAGTAAGACGTTGGGGACTTTCAAAACTCTACTTGATGTTATTTTGGAAGAAATAAGAAATAAGTGGATTGGTCTGAATGGCCTGTTCTCGTCTAGAGTGTTCTAATGTTCAAGCAATTGGAGTAGGCAATAAATTTTATTCCGAAATTACAGATTTTAACATTCTAAATGTTCTTAATATGCCCAGAAAGAGAAAGCAAATAAAACAGTAATTGTGTATGCCAATCTGAGATATAAGCTGGCTATCTGAGGAGCTGTCACAGATGATGCAACACCAACACAACTGAATGTGTGAGGCTTTTCAGTCTCTTAATGGCTGTGTGGCTGTGATTGTTCTGCTTCTGTTATTTTCTGTTTTATTTTCCTCTCTTCAGTTCAGCAGATGATAGAATGGATATTTTCACTTTAACTCTTTTGGGGCAGATGTCGACTTTTTTCCATAGGAGGGGTTGAGGGCGCATATCGACAAAAGTCAACACCCAGGGGTAGATGGTGACAATCAGCTGTTAATGGTGACAACACTCATTGTTATGTTAAAGGCATTCCCTCTTTGCTTGGAGGAACATTAGACTCATTGACTCAGCATCTAATCGTTGTGTGTGTGTGACTTATGAAACGTAAACAAAGGCAAGATGGCATCGACATCTCATGAGGGAGCAAAGCGAGCACAGAAAACAAAATACTCAGCAGAAGATGTTTTGCATATTGTCGCCGAGTCAAACTCTGATTTTTCAGAATCTGATTTTGTTGAAAGTGATCAAAAGATTGAGTAGGACAGTGAGGAACTGGCATCAGTTGATCAGACCCCAGCCAATGCCATCTTAGCTGATTGGCTACCAGCTGAGCGCATTTGTGCACCTGACGCACCTACGGGAAGGTTCGCCTTGGAGGAATACCCAGACATCGATCCACAGGACCCAACCTGACTACCAGAGTTCACAAGAAGGCATGACTTGCTGTTGGACACGACGGATTACCAGCCGCTGGACTACTTCAGGCTGTTCTTTCCTGAACATTCTCGTACTTCAAAGTGGAAACCCACAACAAAAGATGAGATGAAGGTCTTTGTGTCATTACTAATACAGATGGGACTAGACTGGCGATATAACTTCAGGGAGCATTGGTCCAAACGTACTTTGTCCCCTGGTGGCTTTGGACAGGTTATGCCTCGTGATGATAGGTATGTGCTGCTGCAAAGTTTTATTCACTTCTGTGATAACCAGAAGCAAATCCCAAGGGGTGAGCCAGGCTATAACCCCATGTATAAAGTTCAGCCCCTGCTTGACATTGTGGAACCAACATAGAAACAATTTGATCAGCCTGGCTGTGATTTGTCTGTGGATGAATCTATGATAAAATACAAGGGACGCCTTTTTCTCGCTCAGTGTATGCCAGACAAGCCCACAAAGTATGGCATAAAGGATTTTGTACTGGCAGAAGCAAACACTGGTTTCTGTATGAAAGTAATCACATATACAGGAAAGTATTCCTTTTAAAGAGAGAACTGTCCCTTGACAAGTCAGGTTGTGCTGGAGCTGCTTCAGGGCTATGAACATTTGGGACATGTTGTGTACATTTGGACAATTTTTATACATCAGCAGAATTGTTCATGGAGCTACAGAGCAGGGGAATTGGAGCTTGTGGCACATTGAGGGTGAACAGGAGACACAGGCCTTCACAGGCTGAAGAGGAAAAGAGGTGACAATACGGTTTTCATGCAGGCGGAAAACTTGGTGGCAGTGGCATGGCACGATGTCAAAAAGGGTGACTTGTCTCTCTACAGTACACACTAACAATACATGTGAGAAAGTTATTTGTCAAAAGGGAAACCCAGAAGGTAGGAAGCTGGACAAGCCAGTTGCACTTGAGGAGTATAACTGTAAAATGGCTGGAGTTGATCGACTGGATCAGATGCTGGTGTCATACGCTTACGGCCATAAGTCCACCAAGTGGTACCACACTGTGTACCATCGCATGCGTGAGATTGCACTTACAAATGGCTATATAATGTGCAAGCAGGCAAACAGTGACAGCACTATGACTGTGGCAGATTTCTACAAGAAGGTGGTTGACATCTTGGTGGCAGAGTGTGTTGCAGTGCCTTTGGCAAAGCGAGGAAGGCCATCACAAAGAGCAGTGCCAGACAGGCTGACTGAGCGCCACTTTCCTGCAACATATGAGGACAAAAAGTACAAACCTGACAGTGTTGTGTGCAGCAAAAGACAACTGAAAAGGAGGCACCAGTGCAACACATATGGTAAGGAGTGCAACGTGGCAATTTGATGTGTTAAACAATTGATTTGTGTTCTTTTTTTTTATAAAAGTGAGTTTTGGAATAATAATCAGTTAAACTGATGACTTTTTAAAGCTTGTGAGGGCCAAGGTGAACACTTCTAGCCCCTCTCTGTCTAATGTCACTTTCACAGACCGTATCAGTACACGTCGATGAGGTGAGCATGAAGAAAGATAACCAAAGGTTCAAGAGCTTCACTTTTACACATGTGGAAACTCCAAAAAATGTTTTAAAGTTTTAACCTTCTAAATCCTACTTGTCTGCAGAAGATGTCTGTCTGCTCTTCTGACTGCAGAAGAAATCCCCTCGGTGTGAAACGGCCCTCTGTCTGTAGCAGCACACCCTCCTTCTATGTGTAGACGAGCTGCTCCTTGGAAAGCAAACTTACAGTTAAAATATACAGCAATAATGACATAAAGTATAAAATTGAAATAATGTGATATAAAACATAATAAGATCACTTTACACTCTGTCATATTTGATTTTTTATGCTTTGTTCTCTCCTTGATTGTTGCAACAACACTACAAAGAGAAATTCCTCACCACATTAGTGCACCAGGCTAATAAAGAGGATTCTGGGAAGGGAGACACTTCAATAATTTCATCAGTCGAACAGACGGTGTAAACCGCAGCTCATCAGCCTGTGGTTAGGGGAAGGAAGAGACGTCAAGGGAAAAAATTAAATAAACCTCAATGCAATATGGAGAAACCTGAGATGAGAACGGACACCAGAGAGCAAAGTCAAGGAATTTAACACAAAATGACTTCAGCTGTGTGTATTTATATAATGGCATTTCACCTGAACAGACATCACAATCAGGAAAGACGATGAGCTGAATCAAATTTAGGATCTGAGTAGACAGTCACAGCATTGTCTGGGATTAGTGACACGACTTGACACAAAGAACTTTCACGTGTTTGAAATCAACATGCTGAGGTTTATCTAAACACACGGATATCAAGTGTCAGGTCTTTATTAATGATCACTTAAAGACACTTGTGTTCAAAAACTCACTAAAACATTCATTACAAAGAAATAAAATATCAAAACACACGACTGAGCGCACACCTCTGAATTATCTTGTTAGATTTTATAAGTCTTACCAAGATAACTGAACACTTTCTGTGTATGAAGCAGCAGGAGCCATTGTGCTCTACAACAACCCTGCAGCCATTTGATAAATGAAAGAGAAAGAAAGCCTGAACAATTTGTGATGTGTCTATCAAAGGGAATTAATGTGTAAAATAATAAGAATTAAAGGCTCAGAGAAAGTACAGGGCTGAAAAGTGAGGAAGTTCAATGACAGCTTGTAATAAGAGCATAAGTTTAATACTAGAATTACCAGAGCCAATGAAAAAACTTGTAAACCCGGCCCACCTTAAGTCCCTTCGCACCTCTCTGTCAGCGTCTTTTGTCTTGTAAATGTGTCGATAAGCCCAAGCAACAAGCAGCCAGTTATACCATCCCCCACCCCCACTGCCTCAGAACGGGCAAGAAGTTCTCGCAGTTCCTGCCTTGATTGATTATCTGGGAGTGAGCTACCTAGAATTGTACGGGGAAATAATTTGGTGTGTGTTCTGTGTCTACAACAACAATCTGTGTAAACACTTCATTAAAACAGAAACATTTTTTGTGTTTTAGTAGTAAATTACAAAATATAAATCAAAATGCGACAACTTCTGTGGTGCAGCGTAAGCAAGTTAAAAAGCTGGATGGATGAATGTTGTGTTGTGAATCTTAGTATAAAGAACAAACACTGTGTGACTAACTATATTAAAATGAGCAGTGAAAGTGGGGGTCTGCAGCAGCCTTCTCTCACTGACCGCCATCACAAACAAGTGGTAAAGAAGGACAGTTCAATTCTGTCACACAGCAGCCATCCTGTGTCACCACCTGCATGTCCTCTCTCACCACATCCATAAACCTTCACTTCGGCCTTCCTCTTCTCCTCTTCCCTGTCAGCTCTATCCTTAGCACCTTTTTTTTGTTCTTTATTTATTTTTTTTATTTTTTGTTCTTTATTTCGCCTTATACAATTTCTTGTATTAGGAATTTGTTAGTCTTCGCATACAATACAGTTTATTTTTGAATAGCCCAAAATCACACAGTAAGTGCCGCAATGGGCTTTAAGAAGCCCTGCCTCTTGACAGCCCCCCAGCCTTGACTCTCTAAGAAGACAAAGAAAAACTCCCAAAAAAAACCTAGTAGGGAAAAAATGAAAGAAACCTTGGGAAAGGCAGTTCAAAGAGAGACCCCTTACCAGGTAGGGTGGGCATGTAGTGGGTGTCAAAAGTAGGGGGTCAATACAATACAATACACAGAACAGAACAAATCCTCAATACAGTATTAAATAAAAAGTTTTTTTTTTTTAGAAGTAAAAAAAATAAAAATTTTAGAAGTACGGACAAGAATTTAACAGTAGATGATATCATATAATAAGATTTGGATTTGTGTAGAGTCCTAGAGACCTCATCCTTCAAGCTGCCTCCCCCATTTGGCCATTCCACAGCTGAAACAATGCTGGGCCAGCCAATCCGATGAAAGGATCCCTCTTTCCCACGATTCCTGTGATCCTCCATCAGGGATGACTTTACCTTAGGCAGGCAAAACAACTTGGCAGGTGGGCCGTGGCACCAAGTGCCACATTTGAGTACCGAGAAGAGAAACAGAAACAGTAAGGGTTAGTTTCCAATTCTAACTATCATGTGACTTATGCTTTAGTGCTAATGACTAACAACAGAGATGCAGTCTGTACAATTAATCAGCAGCTCTAGTCAGGATATGCTAAACTGAAGTAGTGAGTCTTCAGCCGGGATTTAAAAGCTGAGACCAAAGGGGCATCTCTTATAGTAGCAGGCAGACCACTCCACAGTTTAGGGGTCCTGAAACTAAAAGCTCGACCTCCGACTGTTATTTTATTAATCCTTGGAACCATAAGCAGACCGGCATCTTGAGATCTTAATGTACAAGTACAAGTAAGCCGGACCTCGGCCATTTAATGCTTTATATGTTAAAAGGAGGATTTTGAAATCTGCCCTAAACTTAACCGGGAGCCAGTGTAAGGATTTAAGAACTGGAGTTATGTGTTCGTACTTTCTTGTTCTTGTAATAATTCTTGCAGCCGCATACTCCTTGGGGTCAGAGCGCAGGGTCAGCCATTGTACAGCACCCCTGGAGCAATTACAGATTAAGGGCCTTGCTCAAGGATCCAGCAGAGTAGGATCTCTTTTGGCAGTGACGGGGTTTCAAACCGGCAACCTTCGGGATACCAGCACAGATCCTTAGCCTCAGAGACACCACTCCAACTTTAAATAATTTCCCAATATACTCAGCGTCTCTCCTCTGCACATGTCCAAACCAATGCAATCTCGCCTCTCTGACTTTGTCTCCCAACTGTCCCATGTGAGCTGACCCTCTAATCCTCTTTTATCTCAGAGCTCTCAGCCTTTCTAGTAGCTGCAGGAGTCCTGTGGAGTTCTGAATTATTATTGTGTGCTCTTCGTTATTATTGTTTGTGAATTGTTATTCTGATTTGTAAAAGTCTTATGGTGTTTGCGCTGATTACCACAATGGCTGTCATGTGTCAAGTTAACACAGAAATAAATTAAGAAAAGGATGACAGAGTAGAAGAGACCTAAGTAGTATAAAATGTCACCATTATACATATCAAATTCTGAGAGGTGTATGTACCCCCCCCCCCCCCATTTCCGGTACCCACCTGAGGCTGCCTGGTTAATGGGCGTTCCCATGCTCTGGTCTCTACCCGTTGTCGGGCGAAGTTTGGCAGGCATCAGGCCTTTTGTCAGTCATCAGAAAAAAAATTGGTCAGCCAAAATGGGTCTGGTCAGCTTTGTAAGCCAAGACGGAGCTTCAGGGACCTGGAAGGTGTCAAAAGGTAAGTCAGCAATGGGGCAGAGCAAGCATCCTGCTCCTATGTGTGTACAGAGAGTACAGAGAGCGTGAGTGACAGACAGACCCAGAGAGAATCTATTACACACCCAAGGAGCCTGGCAGTGCAGCCCAAACACACCAAGGGCATCCCGTTACCTCACCCACCTTCCAAAGCCATACCCTTTATAAAGTAAATCATAAAGTAGAAGACACCAAGGTGTCTTAACAACAATAACTTTATTGAATGATTCAAGGACACACACGGTTTGCATCCTCTAGCTGATGATCCTACCCAATCCATCTGTTATAAATGATACATAAAGGAGAGAAAAAAAGACACCAAGGTACCATAAAAAAACAAGTTTTATTGAAGCAAAATTCCAAACATAGCAAAAACGACTTTCATAGTTACACACTGTGTGCTATACATTAAAATTGTTTAAAAAGTATGAATAAAGCTGGAGAAACAACAGTAAAATATACACACAAGCTTATTTGAATACAGATCAGTAGCCCATTTGAAAAGAAACAAAACACAAGAATTGTATACAAGTATGAGAACACTAATCAAATTGCAAACCCATCAGTGAGCCAGTAATACCCCTAAATAAAGTGTTTAAGCCAGCACGTGTTTTATATTTTCTCTGTTTGGAACAGAGCCGACCACATAAAGCTGGTCTTCACAGGCTGAAGTTGTGCGTAAGCATCAAGGGGTATCTCTCCCTGCTCCCTGTGTCATCTCGTGGGCACCCATCAACCATCGAGCAAAGTTGCAAATAAAATATCTCCCTGAGTGAGACATCACTCACTGCGGTCGGAGCAGACACCGAGACAACAGATAAGAGTAATCTGAGTCTCATATTACACTCATTGAAAGGAGTGACATCGGACACCATTGGAAGAAGCCAATCCACTACAGCAACAGCTACTGCCTGAGTATGACAGCCATCAGAGCGACCAGACCAATAAAAGATGTATCCATCTACAGAGATCTGACCAGTCCCCGGTCTGCACACCTCAGAGAGTGCCGTCACTGAAATGTGGAGTTTACGCAGCTCCTCCAACAGCAGAGAAAGACGATCATCATGTCGGAGAGACAAGACGTTTCATGAGCCTACCCAGGTGGGCTGCCTCAAATTGAGACCCGAGTGCTGCCATGCAGCGGGCAACGCCTCATCACCACACCACTTCTGATCCCCTGTCATGTGTGGTCTCTTTTATTATTTTCTTGTCCCTATTTAACAATGTCCTACATGTCACACATTCCTACTGCTCACAAATTTCATTCTAGGATAATAAAAGTCTTCTGCTTTCCTGCTGATTCAAAGCCACACATGCAAAGAGAGAACATGGAAATTCAACACTGGCAGTGACCGGGCGAAGGACTGGAACAAGAACACTAAATCAAAAGGGCAGAAGTGCGGACCACCACATCATAATACCTCCTGAATAAACACACAAGGGGGTCTGAAATGAGGGGCAACTCTTAAAGTGGAACAAGTGAAGCATCAGCTGAGCAGAGCAGAAATAAAGGAGATGAGAGTCCATCAGGAATCGTCTTATACCGTGCAGACCATAATACCTTAAAACACAATTTATGGGTCATGTACAGCTGGAACACTAATACCTCAAATGCAGAAATAAATAAAAGCATAGTTTCATGAAATTATTCTTTTATTTTGCATAAAGTATTGTGTTATTTCACAAATATTTCACTTTCTTGCTGTTCACATCACCACAGAGGACCATTTTGGTTCCTCAAGTCCACCATAAAGGGGTGAAGCAGACATGGAGTGGACAATCCAGAGCCCCAAACCTCCACCAAAGCACTGGGTGCTCGTCCATCACAGGCCACGGGGAGAACACGAGAACTGCAGATATTTATCAGGCTGCTTTGGAACGGAGAGGCCGCCGTGAAGGCTCTGCATGGACACATTGAATGGGCAGTCGCTCAGCGGCCTTTGGATTCTCAGTGCTGGCTTTATGTCTTGTGGACGAAAAAGGCACACTGAAAAGCAGACAGATAATATTTCTAAATTCTCCTGTTTATTAATTTGGAGTCACAGTAAGTAGAGATTCTAAAGAGTATAACTTATTGCCGCAAAGCTCAATTGAACCCTGATCAAAAGCCAGGAGGGGTTTTTTATACTTCAGCATCTCATGATTAATAAGACAGAAAGAACATCCTTATCAAAACAGTAAAGTTAAACAATATGTCTGTTGAGCTAAGCATTATCTGTGTTTTGGAAGCTGAGCACAGGAGAGACGCCTTTGCATAAACTACATGTACAGTTCTGCAGCCTTGTGACCTTGTCCCTGAAACATTCACTTTGAGAAAGGGAAAACAAGAAACAGCTTAGATTTTATTCATGTGCACACTATTTCTCCTGAACCCTGGAATAACATATTTTTGTTAGTTCATAAGCCAAAGCGTCTCTCACTGGCAAGTTACAAAATAGTTATTATAAAAATTCTAATTTACTAAACACACAAAATACATGGTGCTGAGGAGAACATTCTTCTTCTACAGTCTTCATGGATATTTGATGGGTTTTATTGTGTGCCATGGATTGTTAGATATTACATTAGTTTTAATTAGTTATTGATAATGACAATGTGATAACAGGGAATCTTACATCCACCATTGTACAGTCCTCAAAGCGTGATTTTTTTTCTTTTAAAATCTACTAAAGAGACAACCTGAACTGCATTAATGAAATATAAAAAAATGTCTCCATGTGTATTGTGTGCGAAATTTGCACAAAAATACTTTAGTGCAGCAAACCTACTAGATGGCACAGCACAGAAAATTATAAAGACAATTCAAAATCATTTAAAGGTAGTTTTAAAAAGAAGTAAGAACTCTTAAACAATTATGAAAAGTATTTTTAAACAGTAAGGACAGGAAAAGAGTTCTTCAAATGCAAATGTGATTCCTTTATTAAAGGTTTAAGTTTCTCTTTTTTCATAGAATTGAGCACAATGCTGTTCTCTGAAGTATTAATTGTGTTCTCTATGAGGTGAGCAGCTGCGGCTAATGAGACTTCACAAATATTAACAAATGTCAGTCTAAAGCAGCAAATCCTACGTTTAATTGTGGACATCAAACCTCATTTGACCTTCTCAGTCGTCCATTTCAGTTCCTCACAGTCACCTCAGTGTCATTTAGTGAGCCAGCAGTGTGAGGACTAAAGGCCGACTGCTCCGTCTGCACTCGTCTGTCATCTGCTGTCTTAGTGAGGAGGAGTGCGGATTAAAGTGCAGGAATAGGAAACATTAACTTCACAATAAAATGAAGAGTTTAGTTTGACACAAAAGTAAAACAATAAAGGAACAAGTATTTTGTAGGGTTTGATTTTTAAACAAAGCTGAAGAGAATGTCGTCTGTCGTCTGAGCTCAGCAGTGTTGTGAGTTTAGTTGTGAAATCTGAAAGTCTGTGCATATTGTAACTCCAGATGTGAAAAGATCTTTACATTTTACAGTTTTTGGGTAAAGTTCAACACATCACATAACAATTTATGATCAGATAATTAGTTTTTTCTCAAAATAAAGAAATCACAATGCTCATTTTATAATATAAAAAGAAATAAAGTGACAGAGAAACCCTCAAGTGTTTATATCAGCTGCCAGGCGTCTCCTACATTTACAGTGCTTTAAGTTATTATTAAGTGTAATGAAAATAATTGTGATGAAATAAGCATTTCTCATAAACAGTCCACACTCTTTACATATTTTAATAATAGAACAGAATTTTGACAAAATCAAGCACCTGCAGCAATACAGTGAGTTTAATAAGATTTTATTCTTTATAAATGTGGTCAAGAATTGTACTGCTAATATGAAACAGGAGCAAAGATGTACAGTATCTAAAACCAGAAAATTGTTGTTGCTTTGTTGATTTTCTTGCAGTTATAAAATTTACAGTAAATTGACCAGTGAAGAAGCTGGACTAAATATTTTACACGTCAGGATTATTTTAAGTGCTTTTCGGAACCAGGAATAAAAAAAAGCATAAAGAATCGGATTAACACCAAAGCTCACCTCAGTTAGTAACACAAGGACATTCCTGGTGACAAATGACACTGCATCAGTAGAGTGAAGACACAGACTGGAAATATAAATAGGCAGCCAGCAGATAATAAAAGCCCCCACGACTACTCCTAATGTTTTTGCGGCTTTTCTTTCAGACGGTTTTGATATTTTTCTGTCACTCACCTCCTCAGTTTGTCTCTTTTCTATCATACAGTTGATGGCTTTTGAATGGCTTCTTGCAACTACAAATATTCTGATATAAAAACCAATCATTAATGAATAAGGAATAAAAAAAGTTAAGAGTAAAAGAAAAATGATAATTTCATCAGAAGTGAATACTGCACAAGCTCCTTCACATAGATCTGTTACAATTTCACTAAAACATAAAAATACGAGCGTAATGAAAAGTGCAAACAGCCACACTCCAGCAATGCTGACCTTTGCTACAGTTAAAGTTATTTTTGAGCTGTAAAAGAAAGGATGGCAGACAGCAACGTAGCGATCAATGGATATTAAAACCACATTATATATCACAAGAAAACTGAGAAAATTTGCAAGTGCAGAATACAAATAACAATAAATAACTCCAAAATACCAGCAAAGCTCTATAAGGAGAAACAAAGAAAAGGGCATCACAAAGAAACCTGTTAAGAAATCGGCTGCTGCGAGTGAAAGGATCAGAAGATTAGTCGGCGTGTGCAGCTGAACAAAATGAGAAATAGAAATGATGACAAGAAGATTTCCAAAGACTGTCAATAAAAGCAAAAGACACGAGAAAGTGTAATAAAGTCCATAAACTTCAGTGTCATAAATCAGTTTACGACAAGATGCATTACTGTGAGGAAAGCAAAGACCAATTTTGAGTCCATTCCGCTCCATGTCTGTCACTGGAGTGCTGCCATCGTGAGAAGAGCCGTCCTGCCTGCACACTGAGATGTTTATACACTGAGGCCCTGCGACTGCCATATTCTCTCAGCTGACGTAATTCACATGAGGCGTCTCTCTGCTGTGTGTGCTTCACAAATTCTCTCAGGATGTTTGTTTGTTCATTTCAGTTCTTACTCACTAATGAGTTCATCAAATCTCAGATGTCTTCATTATATTTGTTTGTCAGGAGCCGCTCAGGGCTGCGGTGGTCTCTCCTCACAGCTCCACAGTGGTCCAGCTGCTGGCTCTCTGCAGTTTCCTTCTTCTCTCTCTGTCTGCTGTTTTTGTTTTTTTCTTCTCAGTCACTTTGACTTTCTTTCCTCATCACAGCGACCAGCACATTAAATCAGCAGGTTCAGATGAGCTGAGGTTGTGCCCAGTGGTGGTCTGACACTCCATGCTGTCCTGTGCTGCTCAGAGCCCCTCTGACTCCTGCATGGAGTGTGCTGGACCACCCTGTGCTCATGAGAGGCCCACGCACACACAGACAGTCCAGTCCTTTTTAATTCCCTGCTCCACCTTTGTGTTTCGTGACCCAGTCGGTGTGTTTCTTCCTGATGCTCACCCAGCGAGCTCACCGACTCCATCCTTGTCAGTCCTTTCTGTTGACTGTTTGATTGTTAACCTGCTCTTTGTGTGTTGCTGACTGTGTCACCCGTGTACTCGGAGTTGGCACCGTGCGACACTCTGGGCCCTTGTACTTCATGACTGGACCGACTGGACTGATGTTAAGAGGGTTGGAAGACGCAGACATCAAAGTATAATTGATGTAAAACAAGTGATCTTTTTTATGAATGCTCCCACAAAAACAAGCAGCAAAACTTTATACCGGCTCTTACAGACTCAAAGCTAATGTATGTTTTTAGTATTTAAAAGTAATAATAGCAGCTATGGAAATATTCGGACATGGACACAAACAGGCAGACACAGAATGTCCCAAAACACACGTTTATTGCACCACACACAAATACAGTGCACCAATCACCATCAAACAATCCTTCAGACTTCTTTCTCTCCTTTTTATCACCTCCAACTCCTCCCAGGCAAGTTTCGTCTTCCTCCTCCCAACTCCGGCTCCCAAGTGGAGTGAGGAGGCCTCTTTTATACAGCAGCCGGATGTTAATTGGGGAGCACCTGGAACACTTCTGGGTGTGGATGAACTGCTGCCTGCAAGTTCAGCTCCTCTTCTGGCAGCACTTCGGGTGTGGTGTAAGTGCTGCGGACCACAGTTCCAGAGCTGTCCAGGCACTCCTTGGTGGTGGCCACATCCCTCCATAGAGTTGAGCTTCCAAGCTCTGTGACCCCCATGTAATCCTGGGAGGTCACCCCCTTGTGGTCTAGGACGGATACTGCCCCTTTCCCAGTCCTTTCCATCTTCCGGTGTCCCGGTGGGGCAAGGTCCCTGGACATCTGTCACACAGCTCACTACTCATAAGTTCTTACCTCCACACCAACCAGGCAATTGACATTTGGACTTCAGTTTTTACATATGTACAGCAACATGTAAATTGAATCATTTATTTTTCTTCAGATATATTCTTGAATAAAGACTCACTTGTTTTGTTGTACCTTTTGTGAAACTGTTTATTTGATATTTGAACTTTAGTCTTCACACATTATACACTTCATGTCAACATTTGATTAATTTTTACTATAACATGAGAAAAGTTTCTGTTATAGGTATGTGTTCAGTATTTCCTGTCATCCTACATGTAAGAGCCATTTGCTAGTTATTTAAGTTACATGAAATGCTTGCCTATATATTGGTGCATAGTCTATGGGAGGGTCTTACAGACCCCACAAGTTGAATTGAATTGCTATATCCTCACTATTTCTAGCCTCTCTGACTACAGATTAGCCTCAATTAGTGACCTGCCTTGTTATGTGTGAGGCGTGGAGGGCACACGGATTTAACACTAGAATTACCAGAGCCTACGAGAAAACTCGTAAATCCGGCCCACCGTAAATCCTTTCGCACCTCTCTGTCAGCGTCTTTTGTCTTGTAAATGTGTCGATAAGCAGCAAACAGCCTGGTATCTCATCCTCCCGCCCAGTTCAATTCACAAAGAAGTTTCTCAGTGCTCAGAGTTTATCTTCGAGTGAAGTGCTGGAGCTTTATAGTGTAAAAAGTACATCGTCATTTGCAATACATGCAAATTCATTTGTGTTCAGTGTCATCAACAATCTCTGTAAAAACATTGTCAACACAGAAAAGTTTTTCATGCTTTGGTAATAATTGACAAAATGTAGACATGAAATGTATAATGTGTGAAGCCTCAAATACAAATATGAAATAAACACTTTCACAAAAGGTACAAGTATAACAAAACAAGTGCACCTTTATTCAAAAATTTAACCGAAGAAAAAAGAAAGCAGGTTACGGTAGGCGGTTGATACGACAGCTTGCGTGGTGCAATGCTAAGAACTGCTGCCTTCCAATCAAGAGGTCGTGGTTTCGATATCAGTTGCTTCCCAAATTTACCATTTTGAGTAGAGAGCTGCTCTTATTGTTAATATCATACAAAGAAAAATTTCTCGTCCACCTTTGTGCACTCGGCCACTAAAGAGAATTCTGGGAAGGGAGACACTTTTAACAACTTCATCAGTGTAATGGATTGTGTAACCTGCAACTCGTCAGCCTGTGGTTAGGGGAGAGGAAGAGCCGTCAAGGGAATCAATAAAAGAAAGCTCAGTGCCAACTGGAGAAACCTGAGACGAGAACTGACACCAGAGAGCAAAGTCAAGGAATTTAACACAAAATGACTCTAGCTGTGTGTATTTATATAATGGCATTTCACTTTATTAGACATTAGTGACATGACTTGACACAAAGATCTTTCACATGTTTAAATTCAACATGCCAAGGTTTATCTTAATGCGATCTAGTGTTTGTTGATGATCACTTAAAAAGACATTCACTACAAAGAAATGAAATAACAAAAGACATGAATGAGCGCACACCTCTGTGCTGTGTCATTAGATTATTAAATCTCTTACTAAGCTAACTGAACACCCTGCAGCCATTTGAAACATAAAAGAGAAAGAAAGCCTAAACAGTTTGAGGTGTTTTCCATCAAAAGGAATAAATGTGTACTTATGTAATATTTATCTGAGCATAAATAATAAGAAAAAAAGACCAACAGAAACAGCAGGCAGCAAAGTTCTTATCAGTGGTTTGCACAAAGGGTTAAGCAAGGGGGCCCCGTGTCCATGTGTTGCTCTTGGCTAACGCTAGGGTGCATTGAGTACTATAATAATAATAATAATAATACATTTTATTTATATAGAGCCTTTCCCATGCTCAAGGCACTTACAGAATATAAGAAGTACGTTATATACAGTATATAGCATTGTACAAACCAGATAAATAAATAAAGAAGATTACGACCATGAATTCAGAGGAAAAATAAATAAATAAATAAAAAGCCTAACAGACAACATATTTGATGGTCTTGCACAAACACATACAAGTTACATGTGCATCTTGACATTGAGGTGAACTGAGAGAAGCGTAATAAAGTCAAGTAGAGCTAAAAGCCTTCCTGAACACATGAGTTTTGAGTTGTTTTTAAAAGAATTCATGGAGTCTGCTGACCTGATTAATTTGTGGTAGGTCATTCCAGAGTGTGGGCGCTATACAGCTGAAGCTATACATGGACAACTGGCCCTGCAGATCACACCAGTGCTATTGCCTGTTATGTGAACGCCAAAACACATACAGACCCGATTTTGGTATTAAAAACAAACGTTTTCTCTTTTTATTTTCATACCTGTAGCCTGCCGAGGTGTCGTCACACTTCCTAATAAGGTGGTTAAATAAAACTCTGCACTATCTCTTAAAATAAAAAATGCACTGTTCTTAAATAAAAACAATTTTAAATTTTGATTAAAATATATTCAAAAAGTGTTAAGGTTTCTTTTGTATCCTTTTTGTTCAACCCCATAATTTTTCTCACAAGTAATTATGCTTGTATACATTAAGAATTAGTCTTATTCTATAGGAAGTATGGAGTCTGCATTGTTTGGTAGTGTAATTGCACCTTATTACTCAAGCAGCAAACATTAACATTGCTGCAGTCCAGTGTCTGGATTTGTAATGCAGTACATGTAAAAGCACATTGTGTGGTTTTTCAGTGTATATACTGTGTTAGGGTTCTGACAGTTTGGGGTGTGCAAATTTTGTTTGAGCATAGGCACGTAGAGTTATTCAATAACTATCTGTGCCTTTCATTAATGCAGTGGTTCTCTGGATCATGACTCCTGTGTAGAAATATGTGATTGACAACTCAGTGCTGTACACCAATATATAATTCGGAGCTAGCCACTTGATTTAGAGGTTTTTTGATTTTTTACTTGCTGTAAGTGTAGCTAGCACTGCATGTGTGGAGTTTCAGTGAGCCTAAATGAGTGCCAGTTTCACTAGCGAAAGAAGTAGGGCTAAAGATAAATAACCTCTGTTTTATTGTCATTCAGTTGGAGGAAATTTTGCACCATCCAAAGTTTAATATTATCTTTACACTCCATCAGTTTTTGTACTACTGAACTGTGAAGTTTTTTAAAACCAGATTAAAATACTGTACATCATATAGATTGTTTTCCTCCAAATATGACAGTAATTGCACATTAACCACCTTTTCCATAATTTTGAACAGGAAGGGGAGCTTAGTGATAGGCCTGTAATTTGAAAACACAGAGTAGGCATCTCCAATAGTGACTGAACAATTGCATGCTTGAAGTTGTCCGGCATTTCCCCACACTTTTAAACAGTGATTAATTATGTGTGAAAGCAAGTGTACTGATGTCTCCAAAATAATCTTTAAACAGATGTGCAGGTTAAATATCAAGAGGATCAGCGGAAGTTTGAAATGGTTGACTATATCAATTAGCTGGGAGTTGGAAACTGATTGAAACAACATAAACCGGCTCTGCACTGGCCCAAAGGAAAGAAGTTTAGGAATAACTCGCAGTTCTCAGGCGAGCTCACAGAGAAGCTGCTGACAGGTGGGGTAAAGAAAGTGTTCATGGTGTTAAAAAGCACTCTAGGTCTTGAGGCATCATTTGCAATAAGTCCGATAGATACTGTAATTTAATTTCGCTGCTCTCATCACCTCTTGGTAGAGCTTCAAGGGAGATTTCAGAATTTCATAGGAGTTTATCCTTTTACCAGTAATTAAATACAACAACAACAACATTTATTTATATAGCACATTTTCATACAAAAAGTAGCTCAAAGTGCTTTACATAATGAAGAGAAGAAAAATAAAAGACAAAATAAGAAATTAAAATAAGACAACATTAATTAACATAGAAAGGAGTAAGGTCCGATGGCCAGGGTGGACAGAAAAAACAAAAAAAAACTCCAGAAGGCTGGAGAAAAAAATAAAATCTGCAGGGGTTCCAGGCCACGAGACCGCCCAGTCCCCTTTGGGCATTCTAGTCCTCTTTGTAGTTCGGGTTTTTCACGGAGTCACTTGATGCTGATGGTCATACAGACTTCTGGCTTTTAATCCATCCATCATTGTTGGAACATCATGGTGCTTTGGGTAGATGGTGGTGGCGCACGCCACCACCAACAGGACACCGGAAAAGGAAACAGAAGAGAGAGTAGGGGTTAGTACAGATTTTGAATGAATAGTTATTATAATGAATTAGATATACAGAGTATCAGGATTAAATTACAGTGAAGTTATGAGAAGGCCATGTTAAAATAATGTGTTTTCAGTAGTTTTTTAAAGTGCTCCACTGTATTAGCCTGGCGAATTCCTACTGGCAGGCTATTCCAGATTTTAGGTGCATAACAGCAGAAGGCCGCCTCACCACTTCTTTTAAGTTTTGCTCTTGGAATTCTAAGGAGACACTCAGTTGAGGATCTGAGATTACGATTTGGAATATAAGGTGTCAGACATTCCGATATATAAGCCGGGGCGAGATTATTTAAAGCTTTATAAACCATAAGCAGAAGTTTAAAGTCAATTCTGAATGACACAGGTAACCAGTGTAGTGACATCAAAACTGGAGAAATGTGTTCGGATTTTCTTTTCCTGGTAAGGATTCTAGCAGCTGCATTCTGCACTAGTTGCAAATGATTGATGTCTTTTTTGGGTAGTCCTGAGAGGAGTGCGTTACAGTAATCTAGCCGACTGAAAACAAACGCATGAACTAATTTCTCTGCATCTTTCGATGATATAAAAGGTCTAACTTTTGCTATGTTTCTTAGGTGAAAAAATGCTGTCCTAGTGATCTGATTAATATGTGATTTAAAATTCAGATTACAAACAACGGTTACCCCTAAGCTTTTTACCTCCGTTTTGACTTTTAATCCTAATGCATCCAGTTTATTTCTAATAGCCTCATTGTATCCATTATTGCCAATCACTAAGATTTCGGTTTTTTCTTTATTTAATTTGAGAAAGTTACTATTCATCCATTCTGAGATACAAGTTAGACATTGTGTTAGCGAATCAAGAGATTTGGGGTCATCAGGTGCTATTGATAAATACAGCTGTGTGTCATCAGCATAGCTGTGGTAGCTCACGTTGTGCCCTGAGATAATCTGACCTAATGGAAGCATGTAGATTGAGAAGAGCAGTGGACCCAGGATAGAGCCTTGTGGAACACCATATAGAATATCATGTGTCTTTGAGTTATAATTACCAAAACTAACAAATAATACTGAGCTTCTGAATAGTACAGTTTTTATTTAACTGGCAACTATAAAATTCTTAATGTACAATTTTATTTAGTACTGGTGTAACCAAAGATGTTTTAAGTAAATATGATTTTTGTTAACATTTTCACTAAAATTAATTTAATTGAATATATATTTAAGCCTTAGTCAATGTTTATATAAAGAAATGGGTGCTTCAGTAATCATATCAGAAATTCTTAGCAGAAAAGCATTTTGCGAATAGTCTGTGATAGACACTTGATAATCCATGTTCTCAAGCAGCATGTTCCTGACCCCTTTTATAGTTTAATGTCTTGTTTTTTTAACTTATCTTTGCATTTTTTAAGGTAATTTGCAAATTTCATTTTGAATCATTAATTTAAGTGATTATCCTGTACACTAAATTTTGAGAAATGTTCTTATTGAAACATTAGTTTGAGCTCATCTTGACCTTACTTTTGTGACATTTATGGAAAAGATTTGCTCTATTATAAAACATTTTCATGTCCTATTTGCATGTGTCTTGGCTTATATGTTTAACTGTTAAGCATTTCTCTGCATAATTTGGGGTAACAATGACAAAAAAAAAAGAAAAGAAAAAGCCATACGGTAACTGTGTCACATGGGCTTGAAAAGATAATTTAGTGTTGTTTGTTTTAATAGTACTGAATGTTGTGTGTCATTCCTTTCTTACAGAAGGTGGTCCATAAAATGACAGCCTTCTGCCAGTTTATGTTGTTCCCTTATTCAATTTAACCAGAAATGATGGTGTTAACAGTTGTGTGAATATGACATGTTCATCAGCATGGTCTTCCATACCGGTGAGGGAAAAGTAGATTGTATTGGTAACTGTCTCCTTTCCTCCATCTGCTACCCAATGTGGTCACAAAGACTTCTGCAAAGTCTATTCTCCGTGTACTCTTGTGTGAGTGAATATACAGTATATACACTGCACATTTTTGGCTAGTGGGTGGCATTGGACCAGGTACTATCTGAATATGAAACTCTACTTGGAAGAAAGAGACCACTTCTACATGCAAGAGAGTTTGGTGTTCTGGGAGGAAGATTACCCGTTTCTCCAGGGACACATTAGAGAACATGAGGTTAGCATAAGCAGGATTTGGCTCTGTTGTCCTGATACTAGAATAGTAGTAACCAGGGGCCTGCCAAGAGTTCCATAAAACAGGTAAAGACTGAGATGCCATGGAGGGCTGAAGGGTGAGAACTCAATTCCTTTCAGTCTAACCAGTATTATTCAGGAATTCAGCTTGTAATAAATAAGGGGGGCAGCGGTCCTAAAAGGAAGGTAGTCTTGAAGTGGCATAAAAGGCCTGGTCCTTTAAGGGCAACTTTGGTATACCAGCAATCGCTAGAGGACAGTCTGACTTGCCGCTGAATCCCAGAAGTAATCCCAATAAGAGATTTGATGGCTTCTCTTTACCAGTGCTAAAATTACTTTAAAGTAGGGAGTTCATTTTGTTGAATGTTAATACGCCATAATAACCAGAGTTGGCCTTTGGCTTAGTGATATCGGCTCCTACCTGGAGCGTCTCCTTGTGGTGAGGGAATGCAAACACAGTTTCAGTCTGTGAAATACTGTAGGTAGTGTATAAACTCCCGTCCATTTTAAGAGTGAAATGTTGAAAGGGAAATATACAGAAATACAGTTGTGCTTGAAAGTTTGTGAACCCTTTAGAATTTTCTATACTTCTGCATAATTATGACCTAAAACATCATTAGATTTTCACTCAAGTTATAAAAGTAGATAAAGAGGAACAAGTTAAACAAATTAGACAAAAATATTATACTTGGTCATTTATTTATTGAGGAATATTCAAGCAATTTCTCACGTGATGAAATATTGTTAAAATAAATAATAATAATAATAAGGTGGTGGCTGTATTTTTAAAATTAACATTGTACATACAAATATCCTTATAACCCTTTGTTTTGTCTGACAAGGTGCAAAACAATGGTTACCGCAAAATCCTGCCGGACTACGCCAATTGTTTTGTCTTGGTAGAGTAATATATATTGCTCTACTTTCCCCTATTGTATTATTAATATTTAGCCTTAGAATGCCTAATCTCACAGACTTACCACTGTTTATAAGGTATTATTGTATATAACTTATCCCCACCTTCCCTTCTATATCTATAACCTTAGGCAATTAGAAATAGTAAAAGACAAGCAGAAGTTAAGTTACAGTTTAAACAATGTATTAGTATTATTGATAATATTCATAAATAATAACAAAATGCAAAGTACATTTGAATATTGGCAACCATACAACCTGATTAAATGATGATATGTAGTTCAGGCGGCACTCAGTCTTCTGGTTACTTAAATGTCTCTAGTTAAGGCATCATTGGTGCTCAGCTTTCAGCCACATGTCTGTTCAAAATGGCTGCTGAGCTTTGCTGTTCATTGTGTTCTCTTCATCATCACAGGTTAGCAAGAGAGATGCTTCTTCATCATATGTTGGTTGGTAAGAGAGAGATACTGAGGTTAAACACATACATTTATAGATGTTCTGTCCAATCCCGAGAGCCAATAGGACATCATGGTGCTTAAAGTCCTCTGAGACAAGCCAATTCCAAACAGCCATACTTCAGACCAATGGGGGAAATAGAACATCTTAACATCTGCTCACAAACCATATGTTAAAGTACACCTTAGCCCATTTGCGGGGGTAGAAATGACTTTAGCAAAGAAACACTTGCCAAACTGGTTTAAAACACACATCCCCCAAATCCTGTCGTAAAATTCAAAGAGGCTCAGCCGTAAAAAGGGGGGGCAACCACGAATGCCTCTCACCAAAGTAACACTAAATTACATTGCTTTGCCTAAAAATCAAATAAAGACATACAAAAATATTCATCAAATTATATGTAAAATCTAACATCACAACACCCTTTAAGGTGTAAAGCATTTAAGGTGTTTTTTTTTCACTAATTATACATATATATATATATATACAGTGGTGTGAAAACTATTTGCCCCCTTCCTGATTTCTTATTCTTTTGCATGTTTGTCACACAAAATGTTTCTGATCATCAAACACATTTAACCATTAGTCAAATATAACACAAGTAAACACAAAATGCAGTTTGTAAATGGTGGTTTTTATTATTTAGGGAGAAAAAAAAATCCAAACCTACATGGCCCTGTGTGAAAAAGTAATTGCCCCCTGAACCTAATAACTGGTTGGGCCACCCTTAGCAGCAATAACTGCAATCAAGCGTTTGCGATAACTTGCAATGAGTCTTTTACAGCGCTCTGGAGGAATTTTGGCCCACTCATCTTTGCAAAATTGTTGTAATTCAGCTTTATTTGAGGGTTTTCTAGCATGAACCGCCTTTTTAAGGTCATGCCATAGCATCTCAATTGGATTCAGGTCAGGACTTTGACTAGGCCACTCCAAAGTCTTCATTTTGTTTTTCTTCAGCCATTCAGAGGTGGATTTGCTGGTGTGTTTTGGGTCATTGTCCTGTTGCAGCACCCAAGATCGCTTCAGCTTGAGTTGACGAACAGATGGCCGGACATTCTCCTTCAGGATTTTTTGGTAGACAGTAGAATTCATGGTTCCATCTATCACAGCAAGCCTTCCAGGTCCTGAAGCAGCAAAACAACCCCAGACCATCACACTACCACCACCATATTTTACTGTTGGTATGATGTTCTTTTTCTGAAATGCTGTGTTCCTTTTACGCCAGATGTAATGGGACATTTGCCTTCCAAAAAGTTCAACTTTTGTCTCATCAGTCCACAAGGTATTTTCCCAAAAGTCTTGGCAATCATTGAGATGTTTCTTAGCAAAATTGAGACGAGCCCTAATGTTCTTTTTGCTTAACAGTGGTTTGCGTCTTGGAAATCTGCCATGCAGGCTGTTTTTGCCCAATCTCTTTCTTATGGTGGAGTCGTGAACACTGACCTTAATTGAGGCAAGTGAGGCCTGCAGTTCTTTAGACGTTGTCCTGGGGTCTTTTGTGACCTCTCGGATGAGTCGTCTCTGCGCTCTTGGGGTAATTTTGGTCGGCCGGCCACTCCTGGGAAGGTTCACCACTGTTCCATGTTTTTGCCATTTGTGGATAATGGCTCTCACTGTGGTTCGCTGGAGTCCCAAAGCTTTAGAAATGGCTTTATAACCTTTACCAGACTGATAGATCTCAATTACTTCTGTTTTCATTTGTTCCTGAATTTCTTTGGATCTTGGCATGATGTCTAGCTTTTGAGGTGCTTTTGGTCTACTTCTCTGTGTCAGGCAGCTCCTATTTAAGTGATTTCTTGATTGAAACAGGTGTGGCAGTAATCAGGCCTGGGGGTGGCTACGGAAATTGAACTCAGGTGTGATACACCACAGTTAGGTTATTTTTTAACAAGGGGGCAATTACTTTTTCACACAGGGCCATGTAGGTTTGGATATTTTTTCTCCCTAAATAATAAAAACCATCATTTAAAAACTGCATTTTGTGTTTACTTGTGTTATATTTGACTAATGGTTAAATGTGTTTGATGATCAGAAACATTTTGTGTGACAAACGTGCAAAAGAATAAGAAATCAGGAAGGGGGCAAATAGTTTTTCACACCACTGTATGTATATATATATATATATATATATATATATATATATATATATATATATATATATATATATATATTATATACAAATCTTACCGGACGATTCGGTACTAATTCTATGTCAATCGGAAAGCTGAGCATCAAATTCAACCGAATCTAAGAAGCGAGCCATAATGCTCCAGGAATGCAGAATGCATTAAAATATTTTAATGTGTAATTCGGCTCAAGTCAGCTATATATATTAGGCCGATAACCACATAACATTAATCAAACATTATCGTTTATAAACACACGGTGAAAACGTAAATAAAAATATTCCATATGGAATTTTATCATTTTATACCATGTATCAGGGTACCACTGGAATGTTCCAACGTTATCACCTATAGACAGCCGGTGAAAGGCATATTCCAATGAATTTTTATGAAATTTTATTCTATGGCTGCCTCTAGAATGTTCCAACAAGGTCCCGGGATCAAGTACACGCGTCTTATCTCAACAAACAGCAACAGATGTTAATTTTGTAAAGACACCTAGAATTCCATTTTACCATTTCATTTATGACATATCATATCATAATAATATACACAGTTTTAAAAGTACATGTCTTACTTTTTGCTCTTCGGCTCGGATGCAAACCCTGATCTCCTGGCTTAGAAAATGACAGCTCTATGCGTGCAGCGTCACCGGCAACATACGTACTAAATGCGCCGGTTCTTTTTTCCTTATACTTATTTTAAGGCACAAGTTCATCATACCAGGGATAAAAAGACTAGTGAAACGTACACACCATCATAACCTATATATACATAAATATTAACGCTTTATCAGATTTTTTTTTATTTTACAAGACCATTTGCCCTGGCCTGTCTTACCAACTTATAGGCCTATCATAAATTAAATGGCGCGTATTAAAAATGACAACAAGAGCATTTCATTTTTACCTTTTAGTTTATCGGTCTATAATAGAATATCACAACGTAATGCACAATCATAATAATATGCACACTTTAAAAGTAGGCTAAATGTCTTACTTTTGCACTCTGCTCGGATGCGCAGTGAAATCTCCTGGCTTAGAAAAACGACCGCCCGAATACCCGAACCATCAATGTATGTGTTACAATATTTTTGTCTGTTGCTGTTTAATTCATATGCTAATACATTTTCCAAGGACAGAGTCGTTCGTACATTTTTGACAGCGGCGCCATGTTGCCTTCAATCCATAGGCTTTTCACATCCCCGCCAACAGATCTGTATCCTGATTGGCTGTTATGAACATGGGAAGCGCTCGATGCAGCCAGCGCATGCCCGAACCAGCCTGGTGTAATGCCATTGGCAAGCTTAACATGAGGCTTGTGTTTGTTGATTGGTTAAAAATATGCTGGCGGGTTATCTTAACAAATCTTATCTTTAAATGCTTTGATTGGCCCTAGCGTTGTAAAAAGCTTCGCCCAAAACAGGGTTTATTTTTTGTAACTCTTCTGCATAAAACGTCCCTTGAATTTCATCACCTGCGTAATCTTTTAGTTTATAGACAGGTTTGATCCGTTTAAAACAGTCCACGATAATAAATATTTCGTCTGTAAACGACTGCTCATAGCCTTTTTCGAATACACCTTTTAATTTTGAAATTCAGACATGATCCCCTATTTTCGTAGTGCACGGAGTAGATTTTCTTTGCCCTGACCTGCCATAGACTGTTTTCCAAACACTCAGAGCATTTTCCGGAGTCACATCTACAGGTCTTGTTTTAATCGTGGTGTGAAAACTGTGGTTATAACTCTGAAGAAAGTCTGACAGGACATCTATATACCGAAAAGTATTGGCATATGTAACATATTTCCACATTTTGGACTTTAAGGTTCTATTGAACTGTTCTACTATGCTGGTCTTTACATCGCTGTTTGTGACAAAATGTACAATATTGTTCTGTTTTAGTAGTTTTGGTACCAATGTGTTATGAAATTCTTTGCCTTGATCTGTCTGTAGCTTCTTAGGAACTCGACCCTGTCTAAAGATCAAACTAAAACGCCGAGAAACTTCTTTCCCTGTCTTGGCTTTTAACGGTACAGCCCAAGCATATTTTGACAGCACATCAATACACGTAAGAATAAATTTATATCCATCATTGAATTTTGAGTAATAAGACATCTCTACCAAATCGGCTTGCCACTGGCCATCGACCGTTGAAACAATGGTTCTGTTTCTCTTGAACCTCAGCCGTGCTGGTTTGTGCACACTGTAAGTGTATTGCCCAGTCATCCATTCCAACACATTTTTTCGCTTAACATTTTTTCGACGACTTGATACGTTTCTCAAGAAGCTGTTAATACCACCGAAACTGCCAGGCTCCTTGGGTGTGTAATAGAGGCTCTGTAAAGTTTTGTTTTCCATCCTCTTGCTGTGCGCAGCCACGAGCAGGATGCCTGCTCCGCCCAAAATCGCTGACTTACCTTTTGACGCCTTACAGGGGCCCAGAAGGACCGGTTCGGATCACAAAGATGAACAGACCCAAGTTTTTAGGATCAAGGCTAAGAGCAGCCGACCATTTTCCATACGCACGACTGACAAAAGGGTGGATGCCGGTCAAACAGCGCACCCGACAACAGGCAGAGATCAGCGCGCAGGGAAACACCCAAATTAACACAGGTGGCATACGGTGGGTACCGGAAATGCCAAGGGGGACGGGACAAACACCTGTCAAAAATTCATGATGGATAAAAGTGACGCTCCTTTACTACTCATGTCATTACGATGGGGAATATGCGACGCTTGAATATAAAAACACCACGAATGCATTTGTATGTCGACATTTTGCTTCACCACATCAAGCCATTCATTAACTATCGAAGTTAGTATCCCGGTGGATACTCAAAGCAGCTTTCTGTCACATGTAGATAGTAACCAGAGACTCTAACGTCACATTCCGAGTTGACCACACTAGACCCCCTGATTTTTTGCTGGCACTGCAACTTGTGCATGCGTCGCATTAACTTCTGAGGACCTGCTCAGAGGATGTTACAAATGAACACTGGGAACGTGTGGCAGCCATGATGTGTGCATGAAGTATAAACGAGTCCTAAGTGTGTCAATAGTACTTTTCAGCTGTGAAAGTGAAACCACATCAAAGGATCTGTTTTTCAAAAGACAGGTTACTATCCAAGATTTTGAAGATGAGGTTTGAAAAAGTCCATGAAAGAGCCAAGGACTTCAAGACCAATGCAAGGTTTGGCAGGAGGACCAGCTATCAGCAATTCCATTTTATTTTGATTTAGATTGAGAAAATTGTCAGCCATCCAGGATCTTAGTTCTACAAGACAATTGTGCAGCCGATTCATTGCAGTGTAACACACAGGAATATAGACAAGCATGTCATCAACATAACAATGAAAAGAAACATTCAACTTCCTTAAAATAGCACCTATGGGTTGGAGATATATAGAAAATAAAATAGGACCCAGAATGGAATCCTGAGGGACACCACATTTAACAGGAGCTATTGACGAAAAAGAGGAACTGGAATTTACTGAACAGTGTCGACCATTAAGATATGACCTGAACCAGTTAAGATCGGCCCTTTTAAGGCCCACCAGATCCTGAAGCCGCAACAGTAAGATCTCATGGTCAGTAGGGTCAAAAGCTACAGAAATGTCTAGGAAGGCAAGGACTGCTGCCCCAATAAGAGAAATATTAAATTCTTTCAGGAGGGCAGTCTCAACACCATGAAAACGCCAAAAGCCAGATGGGTAGATCACAAATAAATTATTGGAGTTAAGATGATCAATCAATTGATTATAAATAATTCTTTCTAATATTTTAGCCAAAAATGGCAATTGGGAAATTGGGAGAAAATTAGCTAACACACCTGGATCTAATTCAGCCTTTTCAAAGATAGGGTCGCACCACTGTAACTTTAAAAAATAATGGCACAACCCTTATAATAGCCTGGACCCAAAATATCCTGTGAGAGGCATGGTGGAACAACATCAAGAGGACAAAGAGTAGGTCTAAGTGTGTCAAAAGCACGTTTTAGCTGTGAAAGTGAAACAACATCAATGGAGTCCAAAACAATGGCATGATTAACAAAAAGAAGTACATAACCCGTTGGAAGAACGCCCGAGCAGATTTTGCTGACAAAGAATGAAACTGCTCACTTAAATGAACAGCAGTATTTAATCCCATCTCTGAATGGAGGTAAACAGCAGGATTAATTGTATTAAATAAGACCCTGGGTTACTTACAATGTGAGGATATCAAATCTGAGAAGAAATCTGTAAAATACTGAGGAAGCAAAGTATTTTATTTACAGCCCACACTACAGTGAGGCTGATTCAATTTCATAACACGTGCAACAGCACGATTAATTACAGTCCACCAAAATAATACAGCAGCAAAAGAATTATGCAAAAGTTCATTTTGTATTACAGCTATTACTTCAAAAATACGTAACTGTCCAATTTCATTACAATGCCGATAAATCGGCGCATCGTTAAAATGGTACACATTTTTGACATCAGGGCTAAGAAACGGGTTACCAACTGGTTGAAAATGGTGGGCAGTGGCGACCTGGTAACTGTTAAGGTCGAGTCCTGCTTTTAGCAATGCACAGCCTCAGACTTTTGAGATATGGACTGATCAACTCAGTTATACCTGAGTGACTTCTCTGTAGCATTGCTCTGTGACTGGGGGCAACTTTATGTGAGGGACCATTGATCCAAGGCAACAAATAAATAGCACCCATCACAGCAGAGGACTTGAAGTCCTTCAGCATTGTGTGTGCCCACCTCCTGAAGTTATAGTATCATCTCCAGACAGAAGAGCAGCTTCAGCGACAGACTGCTGTCACCGTCCTGCTCCACTGACAGATTGAGGAGATCGTTTCTCCCCCAAACTATGCGACTCTTTAATTCCATCCGGGGGGGGTAAACGTTAACATTTAACATTATACATAGTTATTGTCTGTTTTTCACCTGCATTATTATTATTCTTTAATTTAATATTATTTATTGTATCAGTATGCTGCTGCTGGAGAATGTGAATTTCCCCTTGGGATTAATAAAGTATCTATCTATCTATCTATCTATCTATCTATCTATCTATCTATCTATCTATCTATCTATCTATCTATCTATCTATCTATCTATCTATCTATCTATCTATCTATCTATCTATCTATCTATCTATCTATCTATCTATCTATCTATCTATTTAGACCCATGGCATGAAGAGCCAATGAGCCTCAGAATCTGAAGTTGTAGGGTAGCAAAGGGTCAATGGCTCCTCTAGGTTAATAGCTTCTGGCTGCATGAGAAATTGATATAAGTTAAATCTTACCTCATTTGTGACTTTCTCTACCATACGAGAGCTGGCTGACTGTTGGTCTTGAAACGCTGCACCATGTTTGAGTTACATTGGGCACAGACTGTAAAATGACTTTGGTTCACAGACAGGCAATGCACGCTTATCATCACACCTGCTGTGTCCCGTCTCTTTTATTAAACACGAGCTGTTGGCCACACAGAAGAAGTAAAGTAAAGTTGAGGCAGCACACTGATACCAATATGTACCGAATATGTACTGAATATAAAAATCACAGCAGGCCTTTCAGTGAGTATCACAGGTCAGACAGTAAAAGCTAACAGCAGTGCTGAAGATCACAAATAACAGCAGCTTGGGCCGCACTGCTGACTGCCTGTGTGTCTTGGTGGTAGTTGGTTATTTGTTTAAAAACACACAAAGAAGACTAAGGAGTCCCCTGGGGTTCATTAGGAGTGAGAAAGAACATTTGAGCATAATGAGCTGGTGCAGAGAGGCTGCTGTAATCCCTTTAGAGACTGTATAATCATCACCTGCAGACGCCTGTGGTCAGGTACAACAGTCTTTAGCATGTCTGTGGGTAAACGAGGAATTGCTGAGGGAAATAAACATGAAATTTAAGAAGAGGAAGATTGATTACTGCTTTCCTAATAGTAATGCATCATGTCTGAAATTAATTTATGAAACGTGTATTTTAAAATTTTTTCTCTGTTATTTTGGTTTCAGTCACTAACTGTGGAAATCTTCTGGTCGTCATTTCTATCTCTCATTTCTTGCAGCTCCACACGCCGACTAATTTTCTGATCCGTTCACTTGCAGTGGTTGATTTTTGGTGGGTTTGTTTGTGATGCCCTTTACTTTGATTTTACACATTGAAACCTGCTGGTATTTTGGCTGTGATTTACTGCTATGTGTATGTGGCACTTGCTAATTTATTTGAGGTGGCCATTGTTACTCATTTGATGTTAATATCAATTGATCTTTACGTTGCTGTTTGCAATCCATTCTTTTACAGCTCAGTAATAACTAATATCATAAAGATCGGCATTGCAGCAATATGGTTATATTCATTTATATTTACATTGACATTATTATATTTGGTGGTTTTGAAACAGGGCTTTGTGAGCAAAGCTGTATACTATATGGATATGTGTATTCAACTATTGTTGTTTTAATATTCATTTTTATTATGCCATATTCAATAATAATATGTTTGAATACAAGAATATTTCTAGTTGCCAAAAAACATCCTAAAGCCATTAAATGTGTGATTGAAAAGACGCAGTCGGTAGAGGGCAGCAATTTAAACACACCTAAAGCGTCTGAAACAAAAGCGGCAAAGACCCTCGGACTGGTGGTGGGCGTCTTTCTGGTCTGCTGGTTACCTGTCACTTTGTTTGATTGTTGTGTTGATGTTACTTCTTATATCTTACATGAAATAAGCTTTTGAGTTAATCTAATTATTGATGCTTTTTTAATCCCTGGTTTAGAAAAGCACTTAAAATAATATTGAGTTTTAAAATTTTTTGGCCTGCTTCTTCAGTGATTCATTTAATGTAAGTTTTAAAAAATAATGGTAGCATACAGTAATATTCAGTGCTGACAATTCGGATTTATTTGTGTTGTATATTATGCATGTTATGTAATTATAATCAGTACCGAGCAGCTTCTTCAAATTATACAAGTTTCTTGTGTTGGTTCTCATATTGTTATTGGTGTATTCTGCTTCTGTTTCTTACTCCACATTAATATACTTTATATGAATTGAGTTTAATTATTAAAATGCCTGATATCAGTCCCATAATAAACACAAAAGAGTGCTAAGCATTGCTGTGACTTTTGCTCTGCTTTGTCAGATTGTGCCTGTAAAACGTTCGACATGTTGGTGAGTTGATTCGTTATAAATGATGTCGAAATCCCGCCGCTCATGGTGGGTTACTGCTCACTGCTGCCAGGACAGAGTTGGACTCAACACGACCGTTTATTTGAAACAATGGGGTTAGAAAATGGAGGGAAGAAAAACACAAAAAGGAAATCAATGAGACGATAAAGCTTCTGATTATCTAAAATTACTGACTAGGAAGAGTCAATATTAGAATTTATCATCACAATGCTGTTTTTAAGTTAGGGTCTTGAATCTTCATTGTATTTTATTAATCTAAAGCAATGCTTTGGCTATCAATTGGATATTCTAACTTTGGACTTTAATAAATTTGGTTCAGTGCATCTTATTTCAGGACTATTATGAATGTTGACATTAATATATAATATATATGTATATAGGGCGGCACGGTGGCACAGTGGGTAGCGCTGCTGCCTCGCAGTTAGGAGACCTGGGTTCACTTCCTGGGTCCTCCCTGCATGGAGTTTGCATGTTCTCCCTGTGTCTGCGTGGGTTTCCTCCCACAGTCCAAAGACATGCAGGTCAGGTGCATTGGCGATTCTAAATTGTCCCTGGTGTGTGGGTGTGTGTGTGCCCTGCGGTGGGCTGGCGCCCTACCTGGTGTTTGTTTCCTGCCTTGCGCCCTGTGTTGGCTGGGATTGGCTCCAGCAGACCCCCGTGACCCTGTAGTTAGGATATAGCGGGTTGGATAATGGATTGATGGATGGATATATGTATATATATAAAACGCTAATATCATACTTGGTACTTTATTTCATGATTTTTTTTATTTAACTGCTACTATCATTATTGTTTGTATGATGCTGAAGTCATTTTGAGGTTAAAGTTACTGATTTCTTTCCTTTTTTTCTCTGATGTCAAGTTCTCTTATCAGGTTGCTCTTACTTTCTTCACTTTTCAGCCCTGCTGTCTCTCTCAGCCTTTCATTCTTGTTATTTATGCTCAGATACGTACACATTTATTCCTTTTGATAGACACAACACAAATTGTTCAGGCTTTCTTTCTCTTTCATTTTTCAAATGGCTGCAGGGTTCTTGTAGAGCACAATGGCTCCTGCTGCTTCACAGACAGAAAGTGTTCAGTTATCTTGGTAAGACATTTGAAAACATAACAACACAATACAGAGGTGTGTGTCCATTCATGTGTTTTCATATTTGATTTCTTTGTAATGAATGCTTTAGTGAGGATTTGAACACGTTTCTTTTTAAGTGATTATTAACAAAGTCCTGATGGTTTATATCGGTGTGTTTAGATAAACCTCAGCATGTTGATTTCAAACACATGAAAGTTCTTTATGTCAAGTTGTGTCACTGATCCCAAACAATGCTGTGACTGTCCACTCAGATCCTAAATTTGATTCAGTGTATCATATTTCCTGATTGTGATGTCTGTTCAGGTGAAATGCCATTATATAAATACACACAGCTGAAGTCATTTTGTGTTAAATTCCTTGACTTTGCTCTCTGGTGTCAGTTCTCGTCTCAGGTTTCTCCAGTTCACACTGAGCTTTATTTAATTTGTTCCCTTGGCGTCTCTCCCTTTCCCCTAACCACAGGCTGACGAGCTGCAGGTTACACAATCCGTTGCACTGATGAAGTTGTTGAAGTGTCGCCCTTCTCAGAATTCTCTTTATTGGCCGGGTGCATTAGTGTGGATGAGAAATTTGTCTTTGTAGAACTGATGCAACATACAATGACAGCATAAAATATAAAAACGTCAAATATGACAGAGTGTAAAGTGACTTTTATTATTTTTTATTATGCTCTTTAAATTGTTCAAAGGATTAGAGACAATTTTACTTTTTACATTATTATTGCTACTTTAACTGGAAGCACACTTTGCATGGTGCAGCTCCTCTACACAACCAAAGAAGATGTGCTGCTCCAGACAGAGGGATTATATTTTTTTTCTGCAGTCAGCAGAGCGGACAGACACCATTTGCAGAAAAGTAGGACTTAGAAGGTCAAAATTTTAAACAGCACAATTCTATTTTTGATAAAGGTCAACTGTGAGTTGTCATTTTCTGAATTTTCCACATGTGTAAAAGTGACATTCTTGAATCATCATTATCTTAGTGTATGCTCACCTCATGGACATGTACTGATATGGTCTGACCAAATAACATTAGACAGATTGGACTAGGGGTGATCACTTTGACCCTGACAAGTGTGAAGCCCTGGGGTGCTCCTGCTGCCCCAACCCTGACACAGACAGGCAGAGACACGAGTTTGCCACACGACACACGTTGATTCAGGTGAAAAGTGCTTTGCTTGCTCCCCACAGCAGCACAACAGAAATGAACAGCACCAAAGCCCAGTCCTTTGCTTCTCTCTTTTCTCTGATCTTTCTCCACCTCTACTCCGCTTCTGGTAAGCTTTGTCCACCTCCTCCCGACTCTGCCTCCCTGAGCAGTGGTGGCAGGCTCCTTTTATAGGACACCCAGAAGAACTCCAGGTGTCCAACAAGCACTTCCGGGTGTGGTGGAAGTGCTGCTAAATAGGGCTGCCCTCTAGCATTCCAGGGGAGAAACTGCCCAGAAAAAGCTCTCTCGCCCGGTACTAACATGATCAAGGTGTCCCTGACAGGAAACGGCCCCAGCGGTCCGCCACACAAGCTTTATAAAGTCATCAGTGTAAAGAACCAGGAAGGAAGAGAAGCAGAACAAACACAGCCATTAAGAGACTGAAAGCAATGTAACCAGTTTTATCTCAAATGTTGCAAGCCACTTTGGATAAAGGTGTCAGCCAAACAAATGAATGTTATTAAATAACAAACATTATATATATTCAAGTACGTCAGCATGCATCATCTGTGACATCTCCTTAAACAGCCATGTTGGGTCTTTGATTTGCACACTCAATAGCCCTTTTGTTTATTTTCACATTAATGTCTGAGCAAAAGTTTATTGCCTGAACAGAGGAGATGTCTTCTAATAGATGAAGTGTAGCACAGTAGCAGTCAGTATCTGACAGAATCTGTAGTCCCTGGTCAAGTGTCTCTTTCCAAGTAATTTGAGCTCATGAAGAAGAGAACCAGAGCAGAGGTGGGAGACAATGTGTGAGGGTCTGTGTAACAAAGAATCTGGACGTGGAAATAAATATATCTCATGTTGCTGGAAAGGATAACCCTAAAAAACTTTTCCACGATAAAACACGCAACATACATGGGCAACACAAAATATAGAAAGTTAGACAATGCATAAAATCACATCCCACACATGCTGGCACCAATACATTAAATTTATTGGGAAGCCTGTGTTTAATAAACAAACATATCTGTAAATACATTGTGTTCGGTTTTGTGTTTCTGATACTTCATGTGTGGCTTTTGTCAATTAAACACAGGCTTCCCAATATGGGTAAAAGTAGGTTTACAGTTGTTTGTATGGAAACATGACCCTCTGCCCACCAGGACTTCATGACTCTCTGCCTCCGATGGAGGAGGGACTCTCTGGCCAGTGTGGCTGGCAAACAACTTGATTCCCTAAGCCTCCCAGCCTACTGGACTCTCTGTCATCGGACTCCTCCTCACTCACTAGTGCTTTCCCAGCATAGACCCTCTTGCCTTACTGCCAACATCAGCTTTTGCTTACTCTGCTGGGCATCATGACCTCCTGATGGACTTCTTACCCCAACCCTCATCCTCATTCTTCCAGCCAGCCTGTCCCCTCCCAAATGCATCACACCCTCTGCCATGCACTTCACCACCTCTGCTTTATAGTAACTCCAGTGTATGTTCACACCAAAGGGTGTGTGTATTTTTATGTATTTACTTACTTATCTACCTATTTATGTATTTATTTATTTAAAGAGCTTCTATAAAAAGCCAAATGACCCCCTGTGGACAAATTACATTCTTTCTAACTATTAAGCTAGTCGACCAGAGAGGTGTTAGCCCTGACCAGGGTGGGAGCAGTTGCTTCATAGTCTGTTATTTCTGTATCTGTAATCCTCGCCACATGTGACTAAGGTCAGACTGCTCAAATTATCCTTTCACTTTTCGTCCATCTCGCTGCTTAGAATATTTCACGGCTCTCCATCAATTGTACGAGGTGGCATTGCTATCATCCATACTCCCAGATACAAACCCTGAGTTGGCAGCAGCGGTATTTGTGTTTAGTGCATCAGTAGTGGTGTTATCCACCCATGGCTTCTGATCTTGTTAAGTCCTGATGATGACTTTGTGAACCATATTGTCCTTGAGTTTTCTAATGAAGCCTGTCACTGATTCTGTAAACATATTGATGTCGCCATCAGAACTGCACCTGAGCATGTCACATTCAGTATCACTCATCGCTTTCTGTGGAAAAGCCTTTGATTCATCTGTCATGTATGACTGAAGATTCCTGTTTTACATAGTGGTGTGGTCAGATTTGCCCAATGGAGGAAGTGTCCAGTCTTTACAGCCAAATTTATGTGACACATAGCAGTGTCTCCTCTCTTAGTACAAGCAATGTGCTGTTAAAGTTCACCATTACCCTTCTGAGACTTGCCTAGTTGAAGTGACAGCCATGATGAGGGCTGCATCCATGTTGTCTCTTGTGGCGACTGAGTGTCTCATACAACTCTGTCTGAGCCGTGTCAGTGCCCTGTGGTATTATGAGGCGGAGGGGTGGCTCTGAGGCTAAGGATCTGCGCTGGTATCCAGAAGGTTGGTGGTTCAAATCCCCGTCACTGCCAAAAGAGATCCTACTCTGCTGGGCCCTTGAGCAAGACCCTTAACCTGTAATTGCTCCAGGGGCGCTGTACAATGGCTGACCCTGTGCTCTAACCCCAAGGGGTATGTGAAAACTAACAAATTTCTAATACGAGAAATCGTATAAGACGAAATAAAGAAGAAAAACAAAATGGGTCCACAGCTCTCCCAGCAAAGGCCAGTTAAATAAATAATCACTGCACTCACGGCTTAGCAGGGGGGCGTGGTGACTGTAGCAAGCCGCAGGGCAATCTGCGGTGTGGGCGTTTCTCACCTAAGTGCACAGGTGAGAGACTGCCCACATCCGTGAGTGTTCCTGTGGCTAATGTGCTGCAGCTGCCATGTCCTCTTTGCATATATAGAGAAGCGCAAGCCGGTTAAAGGGGAGGTACAAGAAAAAGGAAAGACTGAAAGAAACAGGTTGCAGGAGGAGGCAGGAAGCAGTGGAGAGAGAGAGAAAGCCGGTGCGGGAGAGCGAGCGAGTGCAGGCTCGCGTGCAGCTGAACAGTGAGCCTGGGTGTTGGGCCGACACCCGGGGAGTAGTCGTAATGGTCACTCCTGCTGAGTTTATAGCGAAGAGCAGGAGTGACCGGAAGGTGGATGACTCTCCGCGTAAGGCCGCGGGAGTCGGGACTTGGGGTATGTATTCCCCAGTGTGGGTGCCCTGGTCGCTGTGGAACACATGTCGCTGTCTGGAGGAGCCTACCGGAGCCAGTGGTCGGTGAGGCTATCCAAACACCTGAAGAAGGCAGAGAGAAGGTCAGCTGCATGTAGGGTGACTCCCCTGTTGAGAAGCCCAGATGGGAGAAGCAGGGGAGCCGCCAGAGGAAAGGAGATACCAGGCTTGTTTTGATTTAAAAGACTGCTTTCTGCATGGTTTTAACCTCGTTGTTTTAAAGATTTTTTCCTAATGGATTTTAACCTCCTCGCTTGTTTGTTTGGTTTTTCACTTGCTTTTTATGGATTATTTATTTATTTAATGAAGACATTTGAATGCACTACTACACTTTAGTTTGAACACTGTTTTGTTCTATTTTAATAAAAGCACTTTTGCACTTATTACATCATCCCCTTGCTCAATTGTTATTGCCTCAATGTCTAGCTCATCAGTGACATTACCAACGGTGTTGGGTTCAAGGACTCCCTAACAGAAGATGGGAGCGTGGAGCAGAACCCGCATCGTCACATGTCCGCCGAGGTGATAAAAGCCACACATGTATCAGAAACACAAAACCGAACACAATGTATTTACAGATATGTTTGTTTCCCTATATTAAGGGAAACGGATATTTAAATATATTTCAAACTTAATCTTAAAAACAAATATATGAATCACAAAAATTTCAGATTAGGTTAGTTTAGGTTAGATTAGATAAACTTTACTATTCCCACGGGGAGATTAAATGTATGCAGTAGCAGAAACAGAAAAAAACAAAGATACAAGCTGATAGGACAGATAATGCAGCTAACGAATGAAGTAAGGACAGATCAGGTTGGGGAGCATGCATTGGAACAGCATGTTGCTGCACCTACCATATGACAAAACAGCTCGGGATCCTGGTTGGCAGCCAGAGATAGACACACAGTCCAGTCCCACCCTCCGGAAATGACCATCTAGCAAGACAAGTATTACGTGGGCGTCCCATTGGTCTGATCCAGCCGCTCAAGTCCTCAACAATGAAAATACTGCAAACTGGATCACCATCGGGGAATCGTGCCACATGACCATAGTGCTATAAGTGACGCTCCCTCACAATCCAGGTAATGTGCCTCACTCGGGACTACGTGAGCAACCTCTCGTTCAACACAAAGTCAAACCAGTGGTACTCAAGGATTCTCCAAAGAAGTGCAGTACCAAAGGAGTCCAGTCTTTGTCTCAGGTCACTGGATATCGTCCCATGTGTTGTCAGCATAAATGGGGGAGCTCACCTTGTGTTTTCAGGTAATCTGGCCTAACGGGAGCATGTGGATTGAAAATAATAATAGTGGGTCCAGAACAGATCATCTCAAATATCATGGGTCCTTGAGCTAAATTACTTTAACTAATACAACATTCCCTGTGTGTTAAATAAGACTGACACAAATTTAGGACATTACCAGAGAGACCCCCCCAACTATTAGCTAAATAAGACGATTAATACGAATGTGGTGGTCTATGGTGTGGAATGCTGCGCTCAAGTCTAATAGAATGAGAACACATTTAGTGCCGGCGTTATCATTAACCCACAGGTCATGAACTACTTTAACGAGTGCAGTTTCTGTGCTGTGATTTGGTCTTAAACCCGACTGAAACTTATCAAGCATGGCGTGTTTATTCAAGTAATTATTTAACTGGTTAAAAAACTGCTTTTTCTAGATTTTTACTTAAAACGGGCAGGTTAGAGATGGGTCTACAATTGTTGAAGACAGAGGCATGAAGATTATTTTTTCTTGAGCAGGGAATTAACCACTGCAGTCTTTAGAGAAACTGACTAGACCACGTATGTAATGAGGAGTTCATTATATCAAGCATAATATCAATGAGCACATCAGAAACGTCTTTACAAAAGCGTGTTGGGGCTGGTCAAAGGTACAAGTGCAAGGTTATAACTATGTAATTATTCGATGAAGTTCAGGTAAACCTATTTTAGTGAAGGGTCAACGGTATTGGCCTTTGAGGGATGTATTATATTACATCCAATATTCGTTTATTTAGTGATTAAAGAACGCTGCAAAAGCTTTACATGTTTCACTTGAAGTATTGAACCGGCAATCCAATTTCAATTTCAATTCTTTATTGTCATGTCTACAAGTACAAGTACCATGTACAATGAAATGCTTGCTTGCATGTGCCCCTGCAGATAGTTAACATAGACAAAAAAAACCCACACACAATAAATAAATGAATATAAATAAGTAAATAAATGAAACCAGAATTCTAGGAATAAATAGAGACAGTGACAGAAGTGTATGTGCAGGTAGCAGTGGAGGTGACAAAAGGTTACTTACTGTTCATGAGTCTGATTGCAGTTGGGTGGAAACTGTTCCTGAACCTGGAGGTGCGAATCTGAATGGACTTTAGTCGCTTCCCCGATGGGAGGAGGGTGAAAAGTGACAGTGCAGGGTGGCTGGGGTCCCACCTGATACGGTTCACTTTCCTGAGACAACGTGTAGTGTGGGTGTCATGGATCGCAGGGAGCTGTGTGCCCGTGATCTGCCCTGCTGTATTCACCACACTCTGTAGAGCTCTGCAGTCCTGAACTGAGCAGTTGCTGTACCAGGATGTGATGCGTCCTGTCAGGATGGATTCCACAGTACACCTGTAGAATCTGCACAGGGTTGTGGCAGACATCCGGGCCTTACTCAGTCTCCTGAGGAAGTAGAGGCGTTGTTGGGCTTTCTTGACTACTGCTGCAGTGTGACTTGACCATTTAAGGTCATCGGTGAGGGTGACTCCGAGCAACCTAAAGCTGCAGACCTGCTCCACAGCTTCACCTCCGATGTAGATGGGGCTGTGCTCTGTTGCCTGTTTGCAGAAATCCACAATCATCTCCTTAGTTTTGCTAACGTTGAGGGTGAGGTTGCTGTCCTGACACCATTCTGCAAGGAGTCTGACCTCCTCCCTGTAGGCCGTCTCATCGTCCTCGCTGATCAGACCTACTACAGTGGTATCATCTACAAACTTGAGGAAGGTGTTAGAGCTGTACTTAGCTACTCATTCCTGGGTGTAGAGAGAGTAAAGCAGGGGGCTCAGTACGCTGCCCTGCGGGGTGCCAGTGTTGATGGTGATGATGGAGGAGGTTTTTCCACCAATATGCACTTGCTGAGGTCTGCACCCAGTTGCACAGTGAAGAGCTAAGCCCCAGATCCAGGAGTTTAGCAATGAGCTGGGATGGAATGATGGTGTTAAATGCAGAGCTGTAGTCCACAAACAGCAGCCTGGCCTAACAGTTCTTGTTCTCCAGATGAGACAGGGTGGTGTGAAGTGTTATGGAGATGGCATCCACAGTGGACCTGTTGCAACGGTAGGCAAACTGGAGGGGGCCCAGACTGTCATGGATGATGTCCTTGATGTGTTGTAGCACCAGCCTCTCAAAGCACTTCATAGCTATGGGACTAAGTGCTACTGGGCGGTAATCATGAGGGCAGTCTACTTAATCCGCTGATTGAGTTGGTTTAGAAGATGATCGATATTCTGGAATACTTGCATTTTCATTGATAATTTTTGAAAAATTGAAACTTCCTCTGTATTTGGACTGCTTCGTTGTATTCATTCACCTTCAATATTATATAGTGAACTGTTAATTTAGTTTTCCTCCATTCACGCTCAGCCTTGCAGCATGTCAGATTTGCAGCTCTGTAAGAAACTAAAATAAACAAATGCTTCTCCACTACATTAGTATGTTAGCCATTATCACAATAAGGATAATAAATATACTTAATTATTTTTTTTTGTTCTTTATTTCGCCTTATACAATTTCTTGTATTAGGAATTTGTTAGTTTTCGCATACCGTTTGGGGTCAGAGTGCAGGGTCAGCCATTGCACAGCACCTCTGGAGCAATTACAGGTTAAGGGTCTTGCTAAAGTAGGAACTCTTTTGGCAGTGACGGGGATTTGAACTGGCAACCTTCTGGATACCAGCACAGATCATTAGCCTCAGAGCCACCACTCCTCCCTATAAAGAAAAAGCAGTTTTTTATTATATTTTTAGTTCTTCAGTTACACTATTTCATATTAATATTACAGAGGAACCTCGAGATACGATCACCTCTGTATACGAGAAATTCAAGATACGAGGAAATTATGAGCGAAAAATTCAGATCTAAATAGAGCATTGGCTCGCGTAATGATAGATAGATAGATAGATAGATAGATAGATAGATAGATAGATAGATAGATAGATAGATAGATAGATAGATAGATAGATAGATAGATAGATAGATAGATAGATAGATAGATAGATAGATAGATAGATAGATAGATAGATACTTTATTAATCCCAGGGGGAAATTCACATACTCCAGCAGCAAAAAATATTAAATTAAAGAGTAATAAAAAATGCAGGTAAAAAACAGACAATAACTTGTATAATGTTCAACGTTTACACCCTCTGGTGGAATTGAAGAGTCGCATAGTTTGGGGGAGGAATGATCTTCTCAGTCTGTCAGTGGAGCAGGACGGTGACAGCAGTCTGTCGCTGAAACTGCTCCTCTGTCTGGAGATGACACTGTTTAATGGATGTAGTGGATTCTCCATAATTGATAGGAGCCTGCTGAGTGCCCGTTGCTCTGCTACGGATGTCAAACCGTCCAGCTCTATGCCAACAATAGAGCCTGCCTTCCTCACCAGTTTGTCCAGGCATGAGGCATCCTTCTTAATGTTGCCTCCCCAGCACACCACTGCGTAGAAGAGGGCACTCGCCACAACCATCTGATAGAACATCTGCAGCATCTTACTGCAGATGTTGAAGGATGCCAGTCTTCTAAGGAAGTACAGGCGGCTCTGTCCTTTCTTACACAGAGAATCAGTATTGGCAGTCCAGTCCAATTTATCGTCCAGCTGCACTCCCAGGTATTTATAGGTCTGCACCCTCTGCACACAGTCACCTCTGATGATCACGGGGTCCATGAGAGGCCTGGGTCTCCTAAAATCCACCACCAGTTCCTTGGTTTTGCTGGTGTTCAGTTGTAGGTGGTTTAAGTCGCACCATTTAACAAAGTCCTTGATGAGGTTTCTATACTCCTCCTCCTGCCCACTCCTGATGCAGCCCACGATAGCAGTGTTGTCAGCAAACTTTTGCACGTGGCAGGACTCCGAGTTATATTGGAAGTCTGATGTATATAGGCTGAACAGGACCGGAGAAAGTACAGTCCCCTGCGGCGCTCCTGTGTTGCTGACCACAATGTCAGATCTGCAATTCCCGAGACGCACATACTGAGGTCTGTTTGTAAGATAGTCCACGATCCATGCCACCAGGTAATGAGCCACGAGCCAGGCTGTGGGTATAGCTCGCGGCTTAGCGAGGGGGCATGGTAGCTGGCGATCTGCAGTGTGGGCGTTTCTCACCTAAGTGCACAGGTGGGAAACTACCCACATCCATGATTGTTCCTGTGGCTGATGGGCTGCAGCTGCCATGTCCTCCCCGCATATATAGAGAAGCGCGAGCCGGTTAAGGGGGAGAAGAAGTAAAAGAAAAGAGAGGAGAAGGAACGGAGGTTGCAGGAGGTGCCAGCAGCAGTAGGAAGTCGGTGCGGGAGAGCGAGCGAGTGCAGGCTCGCGTGTAGCTGAACAGGCGAGCCAAACAGCTGAAGTAGGACGGTGTAGAGAAGGTCAGCTGCATTAAGAGTGTCTCGCCTGTTGCAGAGCCCGCATGGGAGAAGCAGGTGAGACACTGACGCTAACAGAGAAGAAGCACCGGGGATTGTCATCTGTTTTTTAAAGACTGTTTCCTGTTGACGTTTTAACCTCATGTTAAAGGATTGTTATTCTTGTGTATTTTAAACCTCACAACAGTTTTAAGGATTATTTATTTAAAGATTTATTGAATGCTCTACTGCACTTTGGACACCTGTTTTGATTCTTTTAATAATCAGTTATATTATTTACCAGTGTTATTTATTAAAGGTAGACTACAGTATATATTATTTATCAGTGTTATTTGTTAGGAAAATTGATTTTTATGTTAATATTTTTGGGGTGCGGAATGGATTAACTGGATTTCCATTATTTTCAATGGGGAAGTTTGTTCTAGATACGAGAAATTCGCTATACAAGCTCAGTGCTGGAACGAATTAAACTCGTATCTAGAGGTTCCACTGTACTTGAATTCGTGTCAACTTGAAGTTGTATTAACTCAGTACTTTTTTACGATAACAGCAAATGGTGTTCTTTACAGAACTGTATGATGCAAAAATATGGGAGGTCTGCCATCTCGTATGTGTAAGTTAAATTTAGATTTCAAAATTACTGGCAGCTACTTCATTATGTCATATAGAGAACTCTGTTAGGCCAGGTTTATACTCTAGTGGATGCTACTGCTACGCAAGCGTTGTTCTGATTATACTCGCGCACGTACCTTACGTAAATCTGGAAGATTCCACCAGGTGACAGTGCGAGATATCATCACATCAGAAAATGTTCAGCTTTGCTGTGTTGTGAGTTGCCTGAAATATCCATTAAATTCCAAGGACACCTCACCACAATATCTCTGAAAAGGATGTTTAATGATTACATCCATCAATCCGTGTGCCCGTTTCTGAAAGCATCAGGTGCGAGACAGAAACAATCCCTGAATGGGGCATCAGCTCATCACAAGGTGAACACAAGCACACACACACACACACACTGAAGTCATTTTAGCGTCACCAAATCTCCAAAACTTCATGTCTTTGGAAGGAAACTGGAGCACACTGTGGAAACCCACCTGGAAAACATGCAAACTCCAGGCAGGGAACACCAGGGATGTGACTCCCTATGAGACAGCAGCGCTACCGCTCTGCCACCGTGTCACCCCGCATGTGTAATTATTAACGGTATTCATTATTTAAATGAAGTTAATGACTTATCTGTAAAATGTAACATATATACTTTAATTCATTTCATCATGAAAATGATATCAAGTATAAATCAAAGGATTGTAAATGTGCAGAGAGCTGGAGTATCATAAATATAATGTGTTCTGTGTGGTGATTGCTGCTGTCAGGTCAGGAGGAAGCCCCAGAAGCAGGTAGCGACAACTGGGTCAGTTTTAAGATGACGTTGGTGATGGTCTGTTTTAATGATAAAGTAAAATATGAGCTTAAAGTGGACATTTTGAGACTAAATTTCCACTTTAATCACAACATACACCTTTTTACTGTGTACTTAATTTTTTTCTCAGTGGCTCAAATACACTGCCGTACATTCTGATGCTGTTGTGAAGGTGCAAAAATAAAACAGAGTACGGCACAGAAGACGGTATGTGAAACCTTTAAAATGTGTTGTGTCATTACGGTGTGGCATACAGTATGCAACACTTGAATATAAAAGCACCATGAATGCATTTGTATGTCGCATTTTGCTTCACCACATCGAACCATCCGTCAAACATCGAAGCGTGCATATCGATCCCGGAGGATCCGCACAGCGGCTTTCTGTCACATGTAGATAGTAAACAGAGACTCTGACGTCACAATCTGACTTTTATCACATTGCGCCCCCTGACTTTTTGCTGGTACTGAAACTCGCGCACACGTTACGTTAATTTTTGAGGACCTGCTCAGAAGATATGACAAATGAACGCTGGGAACGCGTGGCTGCCATGATGCATGCGCGTCCTGAAAGTCAAGTATAAACGAGCCCTAAGAGTTTGTGCACTTCGTGTTGTTCTCCTCTCCATCGTAATCAACAAAAAAAGTCAAGTGCTCCATTCCATGCGTGAATTCACACTCGCTTCACAGGTGGCCTACTGATGCAAACGTTATGTGAAGTCCCCTCGTCTCTCCTTGTTTCAGTGAGGCACCTTGTAGTGTCATTAGTCTCACGTTTGTGTCATTAATCCACATAATGCAATTCATGTTGCGGGACAGCAAATCATCCTGTTTTAAGTTGTTAACCAGCGCTGTCTGTGTACCACGTGTGAACAAAATTGGTCCACTAGGAGGAGAATTGTTTCATGAGGACAGACAGACATGGCTATTGCAGGACATGTTTTTTGCTTTACATTTGAACACAACTGAAAACAATCAAAGTATTGAATGTAATGATGTGAGTCTGCACTGCGATGGACCCGTGTCCTGTTCTGTGTTGCTTTTTGCCTTGTGCCTGTTGCTCTGTTTTATCTTGGAATAAGCATGAATGGATCAGCACATTGACACCGCTGTCACACACGTGTGATTTGGAGACAACATGAGGGTTCATCCAGTTGTAATTCCACCCCAAGTAAAGGGTTGGCACTGCTACCTAATGCTTCTCCTCCTTTTTCTCCTACTGATCGGACGACCACCAGTCCCTGTGAGGCCACTTCTGGGTTACTGCCTCCTGTCCACATCCCTTCTGGTCTTTAGTTTTGACCAGCAAATATATAGGGTCCTCCTTTGAGGTGCTCACTAACTTGTCTGGTCTTTTCATTACAATGGCATAGTTGGCAGGATTCTGCTTGAAGTTATCAGAGCCAGTGGACCTGACTAGGTTGGTAGCTGTCCTAAGTGGGGAGGTTCAGGCACTTCGGATACATGTGGGGAACCAGGGGACTCAATGGTGGAGTCTGAAAACCATCTAACCGCCTGGATGGTACTCTGTGAGGCGTTGATGCCCTTTCGACCCAAAGATGATATTGAGGCCTACTTCCTTATATTTGAGGGAGCATGTTTGGGAATGCAAGGATTGGGCACACATACTGGAACCTTTCCTGACAGTTGAGACACAGAAGGCTTACTATGACCTCAATGAGCGGGCCGATGGCCTACTCTAAAGAGGCATCTTTGTCAGTCATCATTTTGACTCTAGCCTGCTAAGTCCTTCAAATATTTTTGCCTCTTTAGTTTTTTTTTTCCCTTTTTTTGAATTTATTAAAAGTAAGTAACATTCCATACAAGCAACTCAAATTTGACAAAACTAGAAGCAACTCAACCCCCACCCATGAGAAAGAGAGGAAGGCCGACAGGCTTATGAATGCTTATTCTAAAATTTTATTGATCAGATCCTGCCAGATTTTAAAAAAGTTGTGAACAGATCCACTAAGTGAGAATTAGATTTTTTCCAATTTCAGATAATATATAACATCAGTTACCCATTGTCTTCCAATTGAGACAAGTCTGCATGCTAATAGTGAAGTAAAGGCAATTACAGTTTGTTTGTCCTTCTCCACTTCAAGCCCCTCTGTGAGCCCACCATACACAGCTGTCAGTGGATTAGGTGGGATTGTGACACCAAGGCTTATCTGACAGGTATTCAAAGATTTTGGTCCAGAATGATGTTAATTTGGTGCAGGCCCATAAGGCTGAAGCTACCTCTTGACCAAATGTTAAAAGCACATAAAGCAAAGATTCTGAGTTTCAAATCCCTTAAACTGACTGATCTTTATCACGGGGTCTTTGCTCAACACAATGATTAACAAACACACACTTTTTGAATATAGCTCTGGGGTTGCTGTCAGTCTTTTCTCTTGCTGCTTAACTCAAGTGTACTCTGTTATACGTATCATGTTTACAGCAGACTGTCTTGTGTGGTGGGCCACAGCTGCCTGATTCACTAAGTCATTCACACATTTTTCCAAGAAATTCTGTAATTCTGACTAAAACTAGCAGGCACATTTTTGAATTACAGAGCATTGCTGCCCCCTACTGGTTCCTTGTTGCAGGTACTGAAAGTAAATCCTGTCCCATAAATTCTAAACTTGACAGTAGTGACCTGCTGTGACCCCAGTGCTGTGGGTGACTTTTTAGACGGACAGCACCCTCTCAGACTTAGGGGTGAACATCGACATGTAACGTGTCATGTCAGGGTTAGCAAAGGGTCACAAGGAGATGACTGACTGATAAAATCAGCCTGCATGGTCAGTTTATCTTTTTAAAAATAGTAAAATGTTAGTATGCATTTTTTGATCGTTTTAGGATTTTATTAAGCATATGTAAAATACATTTTGTCTCCCTTTTCATAGATTTTTAAAGCAGGGGTATTTTTTCTAATATGATCAGCTTTCTTTTTATCATAGTTGAGCAATTTTCAAGCTTCAGTATTATACATTTCACCCATCCATCCATTATCTAACTCGCTATATCCTAACTACAGGGTCACGGGGGTCTGCTGGAGCCAATACATTTAATTATTTTTAAAATGAAAAAAAAAAATCTGTCCAATATTGTATTAGCTAAGTATATAACTTCAAACTCTATTGAATATATGACTTAAAATGCTTGAAACAAATACGCCTAAAAGAGCCAACAGAAGATTTAAAAGAATATATTCTTAAATTGCAAGCACAAGGAAGGCTTCTAACAGTAAGGCCGTAATTAGCAGTCGACAAACGAGACCCCAGAGTGTGGCACCTTCTGCTTGTGACAGGTGTGTCTCTGGACAGGTGGGGTCTGGAGGACCACCAAAGGCAGTAAACAGCTTCAGCTGACCTGCTCTAAAGATGATAAGAAAGGCCAAAGACTCCAAACCCAGAGAGTCGTGTCAATTAGAGGTGACGGTGGAGCCGTTTAAAGGTGTCAGCCAGGCGCTCATTAGCCGCTGCCAGCTCCTGCTGCTCTGGGCCTGAGGGTTTGAGTCTCTCAGGTCGACTTACTGAAGGAGCTGCAGGCTTCATGTCTCAACAACTCAACCTCAGTGAGCCTCTTTAATATCACAAATACAATCTCTTTGTTTTTAAATATTTGATTGATGTAATTCTTTGTTCATTGTGTAAATTATTTACTCTTTTTGGAAATAAATAAAAACACAAACACACATAAGCATGTTTGAGCCTCTGTCCTTCAGCAAAATTTCATAAGTTCAGGTAGGGTAGTGCAGTCTATTGACCAACATTGCCAGCTCAGCTCCCACCAGAGACCCTCTGTGTAACCTCGAGGGTCTCACTTGGCCTGTCTAGATGGCTAAACAAATGTCAAATGTGTTTTTTTTTCAGTCATTTTAGGATCAAGTGTCAGTTAATAGAAAAAAAAAATCAAATCCAGAATTTACTTAATTTTTTCCATTTATAAGTTTCAGGTTGGTATCTTGCTCAGTGGCAATTCTTTTAAATTTTACATATTTTTATATACAGATCTCTCAATGCCCTTTGACCAAATTGTGCAGAGTTGCTCTCAGTAGTCTCTAAAATTAATCTTTTGTGAATCTGCAATTATCAGATATAAAACAAGACAAATTCAGACTTGTTGTCACCATTAACCTGAATGCTTTCTAAGCCAGTGGGGTCAAATCATTAATAGATGAGAGGATTAAAGGGAGAATTAAAGAAAAACAGTTGTTCAATTACAGTATATATTTGCCTTCACAGATAATGTGCAGCGTATAAGCAGTAAAAAAATCAAACATGTAAAAAGGAAAAAAGGAGTTTAAAAACCTGTCGACTGCAATACTTGTGTGACTGCAGCTTCATTTTGCCTTTCTATAAAGCCTTTGTTTTTTAGCACAGCATCACCGTCATGTTTTATGTGCTTGCCTCCTTTTGAATGTCTAATTGCAACAATTAAGATCCTGGAATAGACAGCCAGCATTACAGAAAATGGGAGAAAAAAGCAAATAGTTTACTAATAATTATCATATTAACCAAAAAATGCAGAAGCAAACACAGAAACTGTGTAAATAGGCAACATTGGTTTGCTGGCATTCCGGCTGGGATGGGTGGTTCCTTACCTGACTGGGAGGCCCCTTTGAATGGAAGGATGTGTGTGAACGGGCATCCTGACCTGGTTGGTGAGTAATGGAACCATAATGGATTGGCAGGGGGAAACTGCTTCCAAAGGCTGTGCGCTTTCCCAGGTCACTGGGTGGCGGCATCCATATGGTGAGCATCCCGTTTAGACACCAACAGGGCTGCGTGGGAGTTGAAGTTTTGGTGGGAAGCTCTGTTGGGGTCTTCAGATGCTAGGAGGAGCTGCTGGAGGCAGACTCTCCAATCACAGGGAGGCTCTGCCTGACTTGGAAGTGCTTCCTTGATGCAATGGGATTGCACCAAAAGTACTCTTGGGTCGGGGATAAAGGAATCTGCTCCACTTCACCCACACAGTCAGAGTTGGGAGAGCAGTGGGACAAAGTTCACCTGGGTGGAGTGGAGAAGGGGAGAGTTATATTGCTGAAACTGCGGAATACATTGAAATATTTGTGGTAATAAACCTCTTTATTGGAATCTGAAACTGTGTCTGTGCTGTTGTGTCTGAGGTTTAGGGTGCAGCAACGCCCCCTAGTGGTTCACAATTGGTAACCATTAAATAAATTTGAACGGTGCTGTTGCAGGCTGAAATATTCATTTGCTGATAAATAAGATGATGTCTGTGCTTAACACTAGAATCCCTGAAGCCTACGAAAAACCTCGTAATCCTGGCCCACCTTAAATTCCTTCGCACCTCTCCATCAGCGTCTTTTGTTTTGTAAATGTGTCGATCAGCACAAGCAGCAAGCAGCCTGCTGTCCTCTACCGACAGAGCTATAGTGAGTCGCAAAATTCTCAGAGCTCAAATGGGTTTATCTGGGTGTGAGATGCTTGGAGTTGTATAGGGTAAATAATATATCGTTGGAATCCATGCATTTCATGTTTGTTCCGTGTGACTTCAAAGATCTGGGTAAGTATAGGATGAAAGGAAATGCGAGGTAAGAAATGCTGAACACATAACTAAAGCAGAAATTTTATGCATGTTATACTAATAATGATGCAAAGTGTATAATGTGTGAAGTCTTTAGTCCAAATATCAAATAAACACGTGTGCTTTAATTCAAGAATATAACCCATCCATCCATCCATCCTCTTCCGCTTATCCAAGATCGGGTCGCGGGGGCAGCAGTTTGAGCAGAGATGCTCAGATTTCCCTCTCCCCGGCCACTTCTACTAGATCTTCCGGGGGAATCCCAAGGTGTTCCCAGGCCAGCCGAGAGACATAGTCCCACCAGCGTGTCCTGGATGTTCCCCGGGGCCTCCTCCTGGTTAGACGTGCCCGGAACACCTCACCAGGGAGGCATCCAGATCAGATGCCCAAGTTACCTCATTTGACTCCTCTCGATGCGGAGGAGCAGCGGCTCTACTCTGAGCTCCTCCCGGATGACTGAGCTTCTCACCCTATCTTTAAGGGAAAGCCCAGACACCCTGAGGAGGAAACTCATTTCAGCTGTTTGTATTTGTATATAACCAAAGTAAAAAATGAAATCATTCGATTTACATGTTACTGTCAATGAGTTACAAACCCCAAGCTCAAATGTCAATCGACAGAAAGTTGATCTGTATTCTTGGATGGCTCAGGGATAAGAACTGCTGCCTTATAACCAAAAGGTTGGTGGTTCGAGTCCTGGTGCTCCACGTTTTGAGTATTGAGTTGCTATTATTATTACTATAATATATTAAAAAGATACATTTGATTTGAGTCTGTAACACATGGTGTAAATTTTGGCTACTTGTAAAAGTTTTTTATTTATTATTCAGTTTTTTCTCTTAGTGATGTTCACATGGTACAACGAACTTGACTCTCCCTCTCTGAGTTGATGCCGTTTATCTCCATTCTTTTCACAAGAGCAGTAATGACCACAGTTGGTACATTATATGCTCTCAATTCCATCATCCTTATTAATGATTATATTCCTCCCTCTGCAAATGTGGACTCAGCAACGGAAATGAGTCATTCTGTCGCCAACACTTTAATGATGACTCACTCTGATTCTGCAGTTATAGTATGTGGTGACTTCAACCATGTGATTTTGGAAGGAACGATGACAAGTTTCTGTCAGTTTGTGACCGCTTCCACTCAAGGAAATAACAAACTGGACCTGCTGTATTCAAATGTTAAGGATGCCTTTACGTGTAATCCACTTGCTTGCTCCTTTAGGCAAATCTGACCACAACCTGATTCCTCTTGTTCCCAGCTACAAACCTGGTATTAGACAGCAACCCCAGAATAGTGAGGAAGTGAATCCAGGAGGCTGAAATGGCTCTGAATGACAAATGACAGACTGGGAAATAATGTGCGAGTCACATAAGGACAACATTGAGGCACTCCATCACTGACTATATGAACCTCTGTGTCGACACAGTGCTACCCACAAAGACAGTGCGTTACTTTCCAAACAACAAGCCCTGGAATCCTAAGGAAATAAAAGTTCTTCTGAATGATAAAAAGAGAAGAGCATTAAAATCCTCTGGCAAAAAGGCTCTGAAGGACGTACCGCGTGTGCTAAAGAAAAAGCTGAGTGAAAGACAAAAAGCTTGCAAAGCTAAAATAGCTTTATATAGCATAAAATAGCCGTTACAATTGAACTGAAGCAATCCGGGACTCTAGAAGAAGCTGTGCAGAAAGCTAACGCCCTGAACCAATTTTTTAGTGGATTTAATAACCCCACTGCCCCCTTCTTCTAATGACCAGTCTCCCCAAACTATCTCTACACCATCAACTCCAAGACCAACAAGTCAATTCAGAAATCTCTTCGTAACATTAATCTTTGTAAGTTGCATTGCCAACTTTTTTAAGATTTCCATCATTTCAAATTGTGGAAGGTCAGCCAAATTTTGGTTGGTCTTCAAGTGACATTTTCCCTCATTTGAAATGCGAAAACCACTTGTAGACCTGTGTTTTACTTAAAGCTTCCTCTTTAAAAGTAGTTTCAAGCATCACTATAGTTTCAGCAACTGTTTTCCATAAAAGAAAACAAAATTTAACGCATATTAAAAAGATTTAATCTTTATGATCACCCATCACAAAAATTGTAGAGCACGTTTCAATAAGCACCAAGAAAAACCAACACGGAATGGCATACGAACAATACAGAGCAACGCCACTTAGCAGCGAAATTCACAACTAAATCGAGATTGTACACCATGTACAGATTCTGGTTATTTTTAGGTACCCCCTCATATAAATATATATATACTGTGGCACCCGGCTGGGATTCCCACCTGGCCTGGATGCCCAGGGAGACAGGAGGAGGGTTCATGCCTCCTCCAGACCACGAGGGGGCGACCACCCTGGCTGTACTGGGGGCCTCGGGTACAGGTCTTATGGTCTGATGGACCCTGGACCCCAGCACTTCCGCCACATCAGGAAGTGCTGGGGGGAAAAAGAGAGGGAACACCCGGGGTGCTTCCGGGAGGACAGCCGGCACTTCTGCCACGCTGGGGCGTGTCCGCGGGATTGCCGGTGCACACCTGGAACACATCCGGGTATGGATAAAAGGGGCCGTCTCCCTTCATTCGAGGCTGGAGTCGGGTGGAAGCAGGACAAGGTGCTAGAAAGAGAGAAGGATGCGATCTGAAGAGGCAGAGTGGTTGGCCTGGACTTTGGGGGAGATTGGGGTGTGTGGCACTTATGGACATTTGTAAATAATAGGAATTATATTTGGCTTTTATATATATACTAGCAAATTGGTGGGACAAATAAACACATATATACATATACATATATACATATATATACATATCTACATATACACATATATACACATACATATATATATATATATATATATATATATATATATATATATATATATATATATATATACAGATACACATACACATATATATACATATATATATACACATATCAATATATATATATACACATACATATACACACATACACACACATACACATATACATATATACATATACACATACGTACATACACATATATATATATATATATACACACACATACATACATACATACACATATATATATATATACACACACACAGACACATATATATACATATATATATTTACATATCCACACACATATATACATATCTACATATATATACATATCTACATATATATATATATACACATACATATACACATACATACATACACATACATATATATATATATATATATATATATATATATATATATATATATATATATATACACACACACATACATACATACATACATATATATATATATATATATATATATATATATATATATATATATATATATATATATATATATATATATATATATACACACACACACAGACACATATATATACATATATATATTTACATATCCACACACATATATACATATCTACATATATATATATATATAGACATACATATATACATACATTCACATATATATATATATATATATATATATATATTTCAAAATCCCCGTGCTTTGCAGCGGCAAAGTACTGCTTTTAAATTTTTATTAAGAAGAAAAGAAAACCTTTTTAAACTGAGGGAAAATATACCAATAACAATTTGTTAAGGATCTGTTTTTTTGTGAAGCTGTCTTTACACAGCTTCTCCGCTGTTTTATAAACGAACGCCATATAAGGCCGTCCTTTCTGCTTTCTTCGCGGTTCTGTAGTGGTTTATTGTTCGTCTATTACGATTGTTTTTATAAACAAATGCCATATAAGGCCATCCTTTTTCCTTGCTTTGCCAAGGAAGCAGCCTTTTTATTTAATGCACAGGTTCTCCGTTGTTTCAGTGTTCGTTTATTACGATTATTATAGTTGTCTTTGTATACCACGTTGTCAGTTCGGCACTCCGGTTGTAATATGACCAAGCTGTGGAAGCGTTCTGTTGAGAATGCAACGTATAGTTGTACAGGAGAAAAATGGCAATCTTTTGTAGGTCTATGAACTTAATTTATGCCTGTATGCGTCAGTCGCTTCATATTCTTTTCGTACCTTATCAATTGTGTAATGTGTTTTTTGAACAGTTTTGATTCATCGAAGTGATCACTCGTGCTGTGTTCAGTCAGTTCACGTGAGCCGCTCTCTTGTGTGATGTTGCGATGTCCACGGCTTTATTTAATGTTAGCTAAGACCCGGCACTTAAAAGTTTCTCCCTACAGCAATTTTAACTCTATTTCAAAGTGATCCAAAGTCTCGTTTATACCTCGTGTATTCTCATTAAACTTGTATCTCGCAAATATGGTATTGCAAACGGCAGGGGGAGTGTTTCTATAAACTTAATTTAAACTTACGGTTTACACCGTGCTTTTATGCGTCACTCGCTCGCTTCTTATTGTTTCGCTGCCTTCTCAATTGTGTAATGAATGTTTTCTTCAGCACTCTTTGTGGCTGTTCCTTGTTTTCAGTTCACGTGATTACGTAGGAGGCGTGATGACACGATACGCGACTCCTCCTCCCACGGCCATCGAGCTGCGCTCCATTACAGTATATGGACAAAAAAGAGGTTCCAGTTATGACCATTACGTGTACAATTTCGAAATTAAACCTGCCTAACTTTTGTAAGTAAGCTGTAAGGAATGAGCCTGTCAAATTTCAGCCTTCCACCTACACGGGAAGTTGGAGAATTAGTGATGAGTGAGTGAGTGAGTGAGTGAGTATCAGTTCACGTGAGCCACTCTCTTGTGTGATGTTGCGATGTCCACGGCTTTATTTAATGTTAGCTAAGACCCGGCACTTAAAAGTTTCACGCGACAGCAATTTTAACTCTGTTTCAAAGTGATCCAAAGTCTCGTTTATACCTCGTGTCTTCTCATTAAACTTGTATCTCGCGAATATGGTATTGTAAATGGCAGGGGGAGCGTTTCTATAAACTTAATTTAAACTTACGGTTTACACCATGCTTTTATGTGTCACTCGCTCGCTTCTTATTGTTTCGCTGCCTTCTCAATTGATGGTGAGAGAAATTGTGGAGGGAGAAACCTGTGCTTTAGTTAACTTGTGGAGGTATTGTACACTTTTGGATGAATAAACCATCTGTTATTTGAACCCAGGGCTCTGTGTGTGTTCGTGTTGGGGTTTGGGGCTTGCTGATACCCCAGTTTCCATCACAATATATTTTTATCTATTTACATGTGTATCTATTTATTTATTTAAAGAGCTTCTGTTAAAACCCAAAGTTCTCTTTGTGGATAAATAAATTCATAACAGTTAGTGCCATTGTATTTGAATTCTGAGACTTTACCTCCCACTTCCACAAAGAAGTGCATGCTGTGTATTTGATGATTTATGAAATCAAAGCAGTTCAGGTAATCCACACAAAGACAACTAATACAATATCAGACTCACATAAAACAAATAAGTTGTCACACGTGTGCGATTAGGAGACAACTAAAGGGCCTGAATAATAGTAATTCCATGCTTGACCAGGGGGTGGCGATGTCTCTCTCAACTCCTTACAGACCAAGTCAAGTTGGGGAGCATGCACTGGTACAGCTCGTTGCCGCACCCACTACACAACAAAACAACTCGGGATCCCAGTTGGCAACCCCCCAGGCAGACACATGGTCCAGTCCCACCCTCCAGAAATGACCCTCTATCTGTCGCAGCCAGGTGTTACGTGGGTGCCCCCTTGGCCTGGTCTAGCCAATCGGGTCCCCAACAATGAGGATCTTACGAGCTGGAACACCCTCAGGGAAACGTAGTGCCGTAACTGATGCTCCCTCACAATGCAGGTCATGTGCCTCATTCGGGACTCCATGAGCAACACAAAGTCAAACCAATGGTACCCAAAGATTTTCCGGAGAGACACAGTACCAAAGGAGTCCAGTCTTCATCTCAGGTCACTGGATAGCGTCAGTGTCTCACAACCATATAGGCAAGACAGGAAGCACCAGGACTCTAAAGACTTGGACCTTCATCCTTTTTGCATAGATATCAGGAGCGGCACACACCCCTTTCCAGCAACCTCATGACCCCCCATGATCTCTCAATCCGTCTACTGACTTCATAGGAAGAGTCACCAGAGACATTAATGTCACTGCCAAGGTAAGTAAACCTCTCGACGAGGTCAACACTCTCTCCGCAGACAGACACACTGCTGATGGCTGTGCCCATGAGGTCATTAAAGGCCTGGCTATTGGTTTTTATCAGGACACTCGTAAGCCCAGACACTCAGTCTCTCGAGCGCCCCGATCAGAGCCTCAATTGACTCTGCGAAGATCACAGCATTGTCAGCAAAGTCAAGATCTGTGAATCTTTCTTCACCAACAGATGCCCCACAGACACTGGACCCAATGACCTTGCCCAACACTCGACCATACAAGCATTGAACAGAGTAGGAGCAGAACACACCGCTGACGAACCCCAGAATCAACTGGGAAAAACGCAGAGGTTCTGCCTCCACTCTGCACAGCACTCAGTACCAGTGTGCAGGCTGGCCATGATATCCAGCAACCTCGAGGGGATCCCGCGAATCCTCAGGATGTCCCACAGGACAGCTCGATCAACTGAGTGGAATGCTTTGCGAAAATTGACAAAGGCTGCAAAGAAACTCTGCTGATATTCACGTTTGCACTCCATGAGAACCCTCAGTGCCAGGATACGGTAGATTTCTTAGGCATAAAACCAGACTGTTCCGGTTGCTGCTAGGTGAGCAAGTGATCACGGATCCTATTGAGGACGACCCTAGCAAGGACCTTACCCGGCACCGAGAGCAGTGTTATCCCCCTGTAGTTGTTTGCAATCCAGGCGATCGCCCTTCCCTTTCCAGATAGGGACGACAGGTCCCGTTGTCCAGTCAGTTGGGATGATGCCAGTCTCCCAAATGGAAGCAAAGATTGCTTGCAATGCCAGGAGGACAGACCATTCTCGGGAAATCCCACCTGGTTCCGGTGCCACCGATGACGTCACTTCCGGTTCTGGCCGTGATGACATCACTTCCTTCACTTGCCTTTAAAAGCTGCCATCTTAAGGCAGCTATTCAGTTCTGTTTTGGACTCGCATGAGTAAAGAACCCTTGAAAAATGTACTTCTTTGCAGCCAGGATATAATATACAGGTGGCTGCCCCAAACCTTTTCATGTCTCAACGTGCTTTATGTGACAAGTTCAAAACTGTAATTTTTATGCGATCCTCTGGAAAAGAGTAAACCACATCACAGCCAGTTGTGTATATACAGTATGCACATACCAGCCCAGATGTACGTTACGGCGCTGATTGTACGCCATCTGGCCTAATTCTTTGGTTAGAAAGAACTGCAGGCACAACAGAGAGCAGCCTGAATGCCCTTTCAGGCTCCACAGCAAACACTTTAGTAAATATATGTGTGTGTGGAATATAAACAGAAATAAAGAAATATGGTAAGGACACAAGTACCAATGGAGGCATGTCACACATAAGCAATCAAAATGGCAGACTGATATATTATAGATTACCCTGGAGGAGTAATTACAACAAGCACATTTTCAGTTCTTTAAACTTGAAATGCTATTCATCAAGCTAACCAACAGATGGCACTATTACGCCAATTTCCAAACATAAGGGCTGTGTGAGGCCCAAGATGACATTCAAATGCTTTACATTTTAATACAATTTTAACACTCGAAACATGACAAAATTAGCATCTTACAACAAAGTAAAGAATCACATATTGCCCTTGAAGTGAAAATAATTAATAACCCACTCATTCACAAATAAAAACACCGTTATCATGGCACATTTACATACAAATATGGGCAAAAGTAGGTTTACAGCTGTTTGTATGGGAACATCACCCTCTGCCCACCCGGACTTCATGACTTTCTGCCTCCGATGAGAGAGGGAGTCTCTGGCCAGTGTGCCTGGCAAACTACTTGATGCCCTAAGCCGCCCGGCCTATAGGACTCTCTGTCATCAGACTCACCCACTAGTGCTTTCCCAGCATAGACCTTCTCGCCCTACTGCCAACATCAGCTTTTGCTTACTCTGCTGGGCATCATGACCTCCTGATGGACTTCTTATCCCAACCCTAACCCTCATTCTTCCAGCCAGCCTGTCTCCTCCCAAATGCACCACACCGTCTGCCATGCACTTCACCACCTCTGCTTTATAGTAACTCCAGTGTATGTTCAGACCAAAGGGTGTGTGTATTTTTATTTATTTACTTATTTATCTACCTATTTATGCATTTATTTATTTAAAGAGCATCTATAAAAAGCCAAATGTCCCCCTGGGGACAAATTAGATTCTTTCTAACTATTCAGCTAGTCGGCCAGAGAGGTGTTAGCCCTGACCAGGGTGGGAGCAGTTGCTTCATGGTCTGTTATTTCTGTATCTGTAATCCTCGCCACATGTGACTAAGATCAGACTGCTCAAATTATCCTTTCACTTTTCCTCCATCTCACTGCTTAGAATATTTCACGGCTCTCCATAGATTGTACGAGGTGGCTTTGCAATCATCCATACTCCCAGATACAAACCCTGAGTTGGCAGCAGCGGTTTTTGTGTTTAGTGCATCAGTAGTGGTGTTATCCACCCATGGCTTCTGATATTGTGAAGTCGTGATGATGACTTTGTGAACCATAGTGTCCTTGAGTTTTCTAATGAAGCCTGTCACTGATTCTGTAAACATATTGATGTCGTCATCAGAGCTGTCACATTCAGTGTCACTCATCGCTTTCTGTGGAAAAGCCTTTGATTCATCTGTTATGTTTGACTGAAGATTCCTGTTTTACATAGTGGCGTGGTCAGATTTGCCCAATGGAGGAAGTGTCCAGTCTTTACAGCCAAATTTATGTGACACATAGCAGTGTCTCCTCTCTTAGTACAAGCAATGTGCTGTTAAAAGTTCACCATTACCCTTCTGAGACTTGCCTAGTTGAAGTGACAGCCATGTTGTCTATGGTGGCGACTGAGTATCTCATATAACTCTGTCTGAGCCGTGTCAGTCCCCGCTAAGGTGATAAAGGTTTATCAATTTAAATTACAGAAGGGTTCTGCTGGACCCTGTTGATGTTACTCATTTGTGTCTGTTATTCAGATTCTCAAATTATTTAATAAGACCTGTCATCCCACTTAAAACTCTGTGTTTGTATTACAAAATAAGAAATTCTTCATGATGTTGAATAAAGTATTGCAGATCAATAAGAAATAAATATCTGCTCAGTTATGTGAACAGTAAGGCCTACATACAGAAAGTAGACATGCTGTCATTTGCCAGATTGTTATAATTTAACCTCTCTAGCGTGAGACACGAGCATCACTTGGGCTGCAAAAACTGGGTGGAAAGCATTAGTCCCCAGTGTTACATAGGAAATGGTATAGGCGTGTCTTACGTAAGTATTAGGCCTGAGCAATACCTTGGCAACGTTGTACGCATGTCTTCGTAATAACATAATGGAAAGAAACGTTTTTCAGAAGTCCAGGGGCCTCATGCATAGCGCCGTGCGTAGAATTCGCACTATAACATGACGTAAGCACAAAAGCGGAAATGTACTTACGCACTTAAAAAATCCAGATGCAGGAATCTGTGCGTTCGCCAACTTCCACATTCTTCCGCTTCATAAATCTCGATCAGCGTGAAAAGTAACGCATGTGCACGTGCCTGCTGTCCCGCCCCAACTCCTCCCAGAATTATGCCTCTTTGAATATGCAAATCATTATAAACAGCCCTTAAGCTCAGCCTTCTGTGAAAAGACAATGGGAAAAAGCACAGGGGAAAATATAAGAATTTCAGCGAATACCAAGTGGAGGCAAAGAAAAACTTACTATTTGTTGGTTTAAACGGTGATATAAACAACAAAGGGAAGTTGATCGAGTGACATAGCGTGTCGGAGAAACTCGAAAGCTCAAGTTCACAAAGTCGCACAGTGCCCGAAATAAAAAAGAACTTGTCACATATCAAAGTCGCCGTGAAAAGGCGAGTCGTAGCCCACCGTCTAAGTGTCATATGAAAGTTTTTTAGGGTACAGAGAAAAAAAATAGTCACACAGTGGGGAAAAAGCACGAAATGTCAACTTTAATCTTGAAATTTCCACTTTAATCATGTAGTTTATTTTGCCATTAAAGTAGAACATCATAAACTTCATCTTAAAATCATTTAATTTACTAGTTTCTCAAATCCCATTGTAACTAAAGTAGGACGTTAAATGCTTTGTTTTGTATTTGATCTTCTATGTGCTCTATGTGTGTGAATCACTACCTGCTTCTTAAACGGGCTTTCTCTTTCTCCGACAGGACACAGAATCCATTACATTCGTGATATTACAGCTCTCTGAATAATTAAAATAATGAGATGTATACGAGATATCTTTTTCATGATGATAGAAATGAAAGCATGTTATTAAACATGGGAACACGGTGGGCAGTGCTTGTTCCTGCCTCACGCAAGATGCTTGCTGTGCCATACACGACCTTCAATGAAGTAGTTTATTGCAGCAGTACTGTCTCTTTGAAACGTACTGACCTCCAATTTTTGTCCTTACTTTTCTTTCTCCAAATACCCAATCACCACACAATCAGCTCTGTAACTGACGTTAAACCATCTGTAAGCTTAGAACGACGATTCTTCAAAACGTTTAAGGAACATTGAAATATCTTCATAGTACGTGTTTAATTATTCTACCTATCTATCCTACCAGTGTCGTGCCAGCCCAGCAAGAATAAAGCACGAGGTATAGAATAATCCGTGAACTAGCCAGCGCTGCGGCACCGTGTCCTCACATGTTTGATTATTAACAATATATATTATTTAAATGAAGTTAAAGTTTTATCTGTATAATATAATCAACATATTTTGCTGCATTTCATCTTAAAAATGATATCGTCATCATTTGTAAATATGCGCTTTATAAAGTGGCGCAGGTTGTGCAATATTATAACTGTTGTGCAAGTTTACAATGAGGTGATTGTTCTTATACTGTAAGTACAAACAGTTCTACAAGGAGCACTTGATGGTCTGATTGAGTGCGTTTAGAGTTCTTGGGATGAAACTGTTTGTGAACCGCGAGGTCCGTACAGGAAAGGCTCTGAAGCGTTTTGCCGTGGCTCAGGCAGCGTGTGCTTGATACTATATACCGATAATTCTCTTTCCGATCAGCTGCTGCTGTGATTCCCCACTCAGATACAGTGATATAAATACTCCGAGTGGTGCAGTGAGAGTAATATGGAAAAAGATGATCCGCTGTGGCAACCCTTAACGGGAGCAGCTGAAAGAAGAAAAAGAAGGTGCAGGGAGAGTAACAACGCTAAAGCAGTTATGGTATTTGGAATACTATGGCTATTTCCTGGACCATTATATTGTTACAGGTTAATTACAATCAGATGCATTACACTAATAAACAATATGCAGTTAGTTTCAGTGTATTTATAAAGCCGCATCAGGAATGTGGATCTAAGAAACAGTGTATTTATAAAGCCGCGTCAGGAATGTGGATCTAAGAAAGAAAGGGTAACCACACAGTAACAGTAGCACTGCTTTGACGCTGGGTGCCGCCAGTCTGCAAAACCGAGCAGAGAACTTGCGTATGCCAGGGTATGAGGTACCGCGGAAATGTGCGTAGCTTTACGGCAAGTTAAGGTTTTATACATCGCAATTTGAGCGTGGAAACATTCGCACGTAACATTTTTGTGCGTATGCACCATTTATACATGAGGCCCCAGGTGTTACACGATCTTGACAGCGATATTAGCAGTAAGGTTGAAGAGCCTCTCATTAGCAGTGAAGACAAAGTGAATCTGTCTTTAGGCAGTGAAATTGAAAAGGACAGTTAAACCGAAAATTATTCAAATTAATTCGAAAGTGACGCTCGACTTTGGGTTTCTGTTGACCCAGTTTAAAAAAAAAACAACATCATCTTGTTTTGTTGTTGTTGGGCACCCAGAAATAAAAGTGAACGTTGACAGCCAAGATCCAGTTACTTGAAGTTATTCCTTGATGATGGCGTGATCGAAAGAATTGTTTTTGAGACAAACTGTTATTCTGAACAGTGTTGTGTAAATGACCGTAAACTTAAGCAGTTTTCTGGCTTTTATATAAGTAACATATAAATGTTTTTATATAAAGACCATCACAAAACATAATCACAACTACAACTTTGCATGATACCTTGGCAAGCTCTGTAAGCCCTGCTTTTTTGTTGAAGGACATGCGTGTTGCAGATTGCCTAGCAGGACCTACGCTCGACCTGTTGCTGCATCCAAACGGTGCCATCTTTTGCCTTTACACCTGGTGCAGCTGCATTGTTCTTATGTGTGGGTGGACATTTCTTGCGGGGACGGCTTATGTTCTCTTTCTCTGATGTAGAACCCTCATCCTCATCTGAGTTCACCTTTGTTATAGCATGTCTTCATTTGAAAACAGCAGTGTCAGATAAGGGCGACTGTGAACGTGACTTAGAGAAAAAAATCGTTTAAAAGTACCAGAAATTTACACAGGCTATTACAGACTTAAATCAAATGTTTGTTTTTATTCAATAATAGAAAAAATAAGAGCAGCTCACTACTCAAAACGGTAACTCTGGGATGTGTCCGGAATCGAGCAGTCAACCTCGTGGGTATGATTCAGCAGTTCTTACCTCTGCACCACCCAAGCGGTCGTGTCAGCGTTGTACCCTAATCCGATTTCTTTTTGTTCGATTATATTCTTCAATAAAAGCACACTTGTTTTGTTATACGTGTAGCTTTTGTGAAAGTGTTTATCTGATATTTGGACTTCAGTCAACAACAACAACAACATTTATTTATATAGCACATTTTCATACAAAAAGTAGCTCAAAGTGCTCTACATAATGAAGAGAAGAAAAATAAAAGACAAAATAAGAAATTAAAATAAGACAACATTAATTAACATAGAAAGGAGTAAGGTCCGATGGCCAGGGTGGACAGAAAAAACAAAAAAAAACTCCAGAAGGCTGGAGAAAAAATAAAATCTGTAGGGGTTCCAGGCCACGAGACCACCCAGTCCCCTCTGGGCATTCTACCTAACATAAATGAAATAGTCCTCTTTGTAGTTCAGGCTTTTCACGGAGTCACTTGATGCTGATGGTCATACAGACTTCTGGCTTTTAATCCATCCATCAGTGTTGGAACATCATGGTGCTTTGGGTAGATGGTGGTGGCGCACGCCACCACCAACAGGACACCGGAAAAGGAAACAGAAGAGAGAGTAGGGGTTAGTACAGATTTTGAATGAATAGTTATTATAATGAATTAGATATACAGAGTGTCAGGATTAAATTACAGTGAAGTTATGAGAAGGCCATGTTAAAATAATGTGTTTTCAGTAGTTTTTTAAACTGCTCCACTGTATTAGCCTGGCGAATTCCTACTGGCAGGCTATTCCAGATTTTAGGTGCATAACAGCAGAAGGCCGCCTCACCACTTCTTTTAAGTTTTGCTCTTGGAATTCTAAGGAGACACTCAGTTGAGGATCTGAGGTTACGATTTGGAATATAAGGTGTCAGACATTCCGATATATAAGCCGGGGCGAGATTATTTAAAGCTTTATAAACCATAAGCAGAATTTTAAAGTCAATTCTGAATGACACAGGTAACCAGTGTAGTGACATCAAAACTGGAGAAATGTGTTCGGATTTTCTTTTCCTGGTAAGGATTCTAGCAGCTGCATTCTGCACTAGTTGCAAACGATTGATGTCTTTTTTGGGTAGTCCTGAGAGGAGTGCGTTACAGTAATCTAGCCGACTAAAGACAAACGCATGAACTAATTTCTCTGCATCTTTCGATGATATAAGAGGTCAAACTTTTGCTATGTTTCTTAGGTGAAAAAATGCTGTCCTAGTGATCTGATTAATATGCGATTTAAAATTCAGATTACAATCAACGGTTACCCCTAAGCTTTTTACCTCCGATTTGACTTTTAATCCTAATGCATCCAGTTTATTTCTAATAGCCTCATTGTATCCATTATTGCCAATCACTAAGATTTCGTTTTTTTCTTTATTTAATTTGAGAAAGTTACTATTCATCCATTCTGAGATACAAGTTAGACATTGTGTTAGCGAATCAAAAGATTTGGGGTCATCAGGTGCTATTGATAAATACAGCTGTGTGTCATCAGCATAGCTGTGGTAGCTCACGTTGTGCCCTGAGATAATCTGACCTAATGGAAGCATGTAGATTGAGAAGAGCAGCGGACCCAGGATAGAGCCTTGTGGAACACCATATAGAATATCATGTGTCTTTGAGTTATAATTACCACAACTAAGAAAGAATTTTCTCCCTGCCAGGTAGGATTCAAACCAATTTAAGACACTGCCAGAGAGGCCCACCCATTGACTAAGGCGATTCTTAAGAATATTATGATCAATGGTGTCAAATGCGGCACTCAGATCTAAGAGGATGAGAACAGATAAATGGCCTCTGTCTGCATTTACCCGCAAGTCATTTACTACTTTAACGAGTGCAGTTTCTGTGCTGTGATTTGTTCTAAAACCTGACTGAAATTTATCAAGAATAGCATTTTTATTGAGGTGCTCATTTAACTGTATAATGACTGCCTTCTCTAGAATTTTACTTAAGAAAGGCAGGTTAGAGATGGGTCTATAATTTTCAAGAGCAGAGGGATCGAGATTATTTTTCTTAAGTAGGGGTTTAACTACCGTAGTCTTAAGACAGTCTGGGAAGACCCCCGTATCTAATGACGAATTTACTATGTCAAGAACATTATCACTAAGCACGCCCGATACTTCTTTGAAAAAATTTGTTGGTATTGGGTCAAGGGCACAGGTGGAGGGTTTCATTTGAGAAATTATTTTATGTAAATCAGGTAAATCTATCCTAGTGAAAGACTTTAATTTGTTTATTATGGGGTACTGGGGTTTAGGAGGATCCTTAGTGTTGGGGAGATATACTATGTTATTTCTAATATCATTAATTTTTTGATTGAAAAATACAGCGATAGCCTCACAGGTTTTACTGGAAGTACTTAGGAGGCATTCCTTTGAGTTACTTGGGTTTAACAGATGATCAATTGTCGAAAATAAGACTCTGGGATTACTGGCATTGTTATTTATAATCTCAAGACGGACTGTGTTATTGTATTCTGTTATTTTAACTTTTAATATTTCATAGTCAATAGTTAGTTTAGTTTTCCTCCATTTACGCTCAGCTCTACGGCATGTTCTCTTTAAATCAGACACTCTTTGGGTCTTCCATGGTATAACAATGCTAGAAGATTTTTTAACTGTCTTTTCAGGTGCAACTAAGTCAACAGCAGCTCTCACTTTAGTATTAAATCTTTCCACCTTACTATTTACATTCTCCTCGCTATTATAGTTGGCACTATAAACGGACTGATTGGTTAGAATGTTTGAAAGTTTTAAAGCTGCTGATGAGTCAAAGAACCGTTTTTTAACAATATGCTTCTCATGAGTGTTTTCTATCATCATTTCTATATTAAAGAGTAGAAGAAAATGGTCTGATAGACCAATATCAATGACCTGCTTTATATCAACTTTTAGTCCTTTAGTAATTACTAAGTCTAACGTATGACCTGCTTTATGTGTAGGCTGATTAACGAGCTGTCTCAAATCAAAAGAGTCCAGGAGGTTCATAACTTCTTTTACTTTTTGGTCACACTGATTATCTATATGAAAATTAAAGTCGCCGACTATTAAGAGTGTGTCATAGTTCGTAATTAAGATTGACATCAAGTCAGAGAATTCCTCAAAGAAAGACGCGTTGAATTTAGGAGGTCTATACACGGATAATACTAGAACGTGAGAATCTCCCTGAATAATAATGGCGAGATACTCAAAAGACTTGAATTTACCAAAACTGATATTTTTACATTTTAACCTGCTCGAGTAAATGTTTGCTAGCCCTCCATCTCTCTTTCCTTGGCGATCAGCACGAGTAAAACTGTAATCCGGAGGCGCAGATTCGATTAAAACAGCTGCGCCATCTGAGCTAAGCCACGTTTCACTTAGTGCAATAAAATCTATGTTTTTATAGTTTTAATACATTGTTCATCTAAAGTAGTAACTTTAATTAAATTATTGGTGTTTATGCCGTATTGCCTAGATTTTCTATGTGCATTAAGATTGGTTATTACAGTATTTATGTTCTGCACTTTTATGGAAGATTTTATTAAACAATTATCATGACCAAACACAGGAGTGGCATTTCGGAAGGGGTTAAAAGCAGAGATAGATAGTCAAGATAAACGAATTACCTTGGATATGTTTTCGGAGAGGACCCGGGCGCCGAAGCTATTCGGATGCAGGCCATCTCGCTTGAAAAAACGCGGTCTTTCCCAAAAGAGGTCCCAGTTGTTGATGAACCCGATGTCTTGATTCTTGCAGAAGCCCTGCAGCCAGTTGTTTAAACCAAGCAGACGACTGTAGTACTCGTTTGATCGTCTGACGAGAGGGAGTGGACCCGAGATGAAGATCTTTGCCGATGGGGTCCTCTCCTTTGTGTCTTTAATTAATGCAGTGAAGTCTGCCTTGAGGATCTCGGACTGTCGGTGCCTTATGTCGTTTACGCCAGCATGTAAAACAATTGCTCCAACTGCCCTGTTCTTGTAGATCGCCGGCGCACGTCTCGTCACATCTCGGACACGAGCACCGGGAAAACAAGAAACAAAACATTTTCTATTAGGGCAAGTGATATTGAGGTTCCTAACAATAGAATCACCTACCACTATTACATCACCAGGAGCTGAAGGCGAACTGGGGACGCTTAGAGGGTCAAACCGGTTCTGCGTTACGATGCTTGCCTGTGCCGATGGAGGTGTTCTGGCCTTGAACCCCCGCCTGCATTGCTGAAATACACCGAGGTCATCATCGGTGTTGCTCCTATGAGGCGCGGGGGTGAAGGTGACTTGAGCGGCACAACGCGGGGTTGATGTTACGCTGATAACAGATGGCGAGGACGGTTTATCCAACAGCCGAGCCTTCAGATCTCTGAGGTATCTTCACACATTGTAGCAGTGCTACTATTAGTTAAAACCCCATCTCCCAGCAGTCCCTGCAGGGGCTGTTGGGGTCAAAGGTGGTCAGAGTGGCTTAAAAGGAGGACAGGCGTCCAAAGAAGAAAAAAAGTGTTTTGTCTTTGTATTCTGTGTTCCGTGTACCTGTCTGGATGCCTTCTGTTGGTAAACCGTACTTATTCTTTGAGTCCTGGATTGTTTCGTTGTTGGGGTCTGGATTGTCTTCTATCTACCTCTGTGCTGAGGACTGATAGTGGATTCATGGCTTTCCCACAAGAAAAGGAGCGCTCCTGAACCATTCACCCATCTTCACCTTTACAGTGTCTACCGGTAGAACTGTTTTCTCATTCCCTTTCAACGTACAGATCTCTGGACTTACTGTCCTCATCATTTCATTACAACCAGTGCTGTTTTCCATGGACTTTGCTATGGTGGGTCCATGAGAACCCTGAATACAATGAGGACTGATCATTTATGTTAGGTAGAATGCCTAGAGGGGGCTGGGTGGTCTCATGGCCTGGAACCCCTGCAGATTTAATTTTTTTTCTCCAGCCATCTGGAGTTTGTTTTGTTTTTTCTGTCCCCCCTGGACATCGGACCTTACTTTTATTCTATGTTAATTAGTGTTCCCTAACTTTAATTCTTATTTATTTTGTCTTTTTTCTCTTTCCTCATCGTGTAAAGCACTTTGAGCTACATTATTTGTAAGAAAATGTGCAACAGAAATAAATGTTGTTGTTGTTGTGTTTATGTGTTTAATGTAATTTTGCCGTAGGGGTACAGGGGTGGTATTGTTTTCATTCATTTCATTTAACTCTTTTAGGGTGGATGTCGACTTTTGTCGACAGGAGGGGTTGAAGGCGAATGTCGACAAAAGTCGACATCCAGGGTTAGGGGGCGACAATCAGCTGTTAATGGCGACAGATCTCACTGTCACGTCACTGGCATTCCCTCTGTGCTTGGAAGAATGCTAGACTCGTTGACTCGGCAACTAAACCTTGCGTGTGCGTGAGTTGTGAAATGTAAACAATGGCAAGATGGCACCGACATGTGAAAAGGCAGCGAAGCAAGTGCAGAAAAGAAAACACTCGGCAGACGATGTTTTGCGCATTATCGCGGAGTCGGACTCTTGATTTTTCAGAATCGGATTTTATTGGCAGTGATCAGGAGATCGAGCAAGAGAGTGAGAAGCAGGCATCAGCTGATCAGACACCAGCCGATGCCGCGCCAGCGGATCTGCTGCCAGTTGAGTGCCTTCGCGCAGCCGATGCATCTACGTCAAGGTTCGCATGGGATAAATACACAGACATTGATCTGTTGAGAGCCGATCTGGCTACTGGAGTTTACAAGACGGCATGGCTTGCTGTTGGACACGACAGATCACCAGCTGCTGTACTTCAGGCTGCTCTCTCCTGATGCAGCTTTTCAGCTACTGTCAGACGAGACAAACAGGTAGGCACAGATTTTTTTTTAATCGCGGGCTGCGTTTGCATCGCATTCTCGTTTTTCAAAGTGGAAACCCACAACGAAAGACGAGATGAAGCGCGCTGTGGCATTACAAATAGAGATGGGACAGAACTGGTGATATAACTTCAGGGAGCATTGGTCCAAACGTGTTTTGTCCCCTGGTGGCTTAGGTACGTGCTGCTGCAAAGTTTTATTCACTTCTGTAATAAACAGAAGCAAATCCCAAGCACACACTAGGGACAATTTAGGATCACCGATGAACCTAACCTGCATGTCTTTGGACTGTTGGAGGAAATCGGAGCACCCAGAGGAAACCCACGCAGACATGGGGAGAACATGCAAACTCCACGCAGGGAGGACCTGGGAAGTGAACCCAGGTCTCGTAATTGCGAGGCATCAGCGCTACCACTGTGCCACTGTGCCGCCCTATATATATATATATATATATATATATATATATATATATATATATATATATATATATATATATATATATATATATATATATATATATATATGTGTGTGTGTGTGTGTGTGTGTGTTTATTCAGCTGGAATGTATGGGCCTCTCATGAGTACAGGGTGGTCCAGCACACTCCATGCCGGGTCAGCTCACAGGAGTCACAGGGGCTCTGAGCAGCACTGTGCGCAGGATGGAGTGTCAGACCACCACTGGGCACAACCTCAGCTCATTTTAACCCACTGATTTAATATGCTGCTTGCTGTTATGTTTATATGGACAAAAATTCAGCAGATACAGGGAGAAGAAGCAAACTGCAGACATCCAGCAGCTGGACCAGAGTTCAAATCCAAGTGTCAGGAGGTGTGAGGAATGACCACTGCAGCCCTGTGCTGCTCCTTAGGTACACAATAATATGAAGTTATCTGTGATTTGATGAACTCATTAGTGAGTAAGAACTGGAATGAACAAACAAACATCCTGAGAGAATTTGTGAAGCACACACAGCAGAGAGACGCCTCATGTGAATTACGTCAGCAGAGAGAATACGGCAATCGCAGGGCCTCAGTGTATAAACATCTCAGTGTGCAGGCAGGATGGCTCTTCTCATGATGGCATCACTTAAATGACAGACATGGACTTGGATGGAGTGAAACTTGGCCGTTGCTTTCCTCACAGTGATGCATCATGTCCCAAACTGATTTTTGAAACAGAAGTATACGGACCTTTGTATATTTTCTCATGTCTTTTGGTTTTATCGACAGTCTTTGGAAATCTTCTTGTCATCATTTCTATTTCTCATTTTGTTTTGCTGCACACGCCGACTAATCTTCTGATCCTTTCACTTGCAGCGGCTGATTGCTTAGTGGGTTTCTTTGTGATGCCCATCACTTTGATTGTCCTGATTGAAACTTGCTGGTACTTTAGAGATTTTTATTGTTATTTGTATTCTGCACTTACCAGTTACTTTAGTGTAGTTGTTGTATATAATGTGGTTTTAATATCCATTGATCGCTACATTGCTGTCTGCCATCCTTTCTTTTACAGCTCAAAAATAACTTTGACTGTTGCAGGGATCAGCATTGCTGTGCTGTGGCTGTTTGCACTTTTAATTACAGTCATACTTTTATATTTTAGTTATATTGAAGTAGAGGTATGTGAACAATATTGTGCTGTATATACTTATTATGAAATGGTCACGTTTTGTTTATTCATTACTGTTATTATACCTTATTTCCTAATGATTGGTTTTTATATCAGAATATTTGTGGTTGCAAGAAGCCATTCAAGAGCCATCAACTGTATGATAGAAAAGAGGCAAACTGAGGAGTCGAGTGATAATAAAATATCAAAACCGTCTGAAAGAAAAGCCGCAAAAACATTAGGAGTAGTCATGGGGGCTTTTATTATCTGCTGGCTGCCTATTAATATTTTCAGTCTGACAACTGATTTTAGTAAAAATATCATACGTATCCTGCACAATGTCTTAGTGTTGCTAAGTGAAGTCAGCTTTGGAATTAATCCGATTCTTTATGCTTTTTTTTATTCCTGGTTCCAAAAGGCACTTAAAATTATCCTGACGTTTAAAATATTTAGCCCATCTTCTTCACTGGTCAATTTACTGTAAATGTTAAAACCTCAAGTAAACATTGTAAAAATAATTTTCTGTGTTTAGTTATTTTGATGTTTTTGTGGCGCAGTGGTAGTGCTGCTGCTTTGCAGTAAGGAGATTTTGTGTTCGCTTCCCGGGTCCTCCCTGTGTGGAGAGCACTTTGAGTAGTGAGAAAAGCGCTATATAAATGTAAAGAATTATTGTTATGCATTTGCCCATTTTTCAAATTAGCAGTACAATTCCTGTTCAGGTTTATTAACAATAACATCTTCTTATACTCACCATATTACTCTTGATGTTTGGTTTTGTCATCATTGTATTGTATTTGGGTAAAGTGTAAATACTGCTTACTTCACCACAATTATTTTCATAAAACTTCTCATTATTGCAATATTAAATAAAAAGCATTTTAAACATAGGAGACTCCTGTCAGTTGATTTGAATTCGTTATAGTTTTTGATGATGTTTTTTATTTTATGTAGAAAAATGATTATTGTATTTTGCATTACTTTGGGCCAGAACGCATTATCTGTTTATAAACTGTTGAGTAATGTCTTGAATTTTACCCAAAATCTTGAAATGTAAATATCATTTAATATCTGCAGTTACAGTTTGTGCACAGCAGAGCTCAGACGACGGCTGAAATTCTGTTCAGCTTTGGTCAGGCAGGTGACGATTTGTTTAAGAATCAAATCCTATAAGATATTTGTTCCTTTATCATTTTGGTTTTGTCTCATGTTAAACTTTTCATTTAAATTTTGAATCTAATGTTTCAATTTCTGCACTTTAATCCGCACTCCTCCTCACTAAGGCAGCAGCTGACATGCGAGTGCAGACGGAGCAGTCGGCCTTCACTCCTCACACTGCTGGCTCACTAAATGACACTGAGGTGACTGTGAGGAACTGAAATGGACGACTGAGAAGGTCAAATGAGGTTTGATGTCCACAATTAAACGTATGATTTGCTCCTTTAGACTGACGTTTGTTAATATTTGTGAAGTCTCATTAGCCGCAGCTGCTCACCTCATACAGAATACAATTAATACTTCAGAGAACAGCATTGTGCTCAATTCTGTAAAAACAGAGAAACTGAAACCTTTAATAAAAGTTGGATGTGAAGAACTTTCTGCCTGTCATACCTCTTTAAAACATTTTGGACTACTGAGAAGGTCAAATGAGGTTTGATGTTGTGGAAGAAAAATCCCTCCGAGTAAGACAGGACAAGTTCAATCAGTTAGATTTTCATTCAGTCACAGATGAGTACCTGGATTCTACGTTGCAAAGGAGAAGAGCAAAGTTACATTTTTTCAATTGGATTTTTATAATTTCTTCTTCCTTCCCCTTATTTCTTAAAAATAAACATAATATCGTTTACTTAAGCATTTATTTTAGTACACTAATGGGCCATCTGTTCTTATTTTTTGTTACTTGTCAGATAGACCATAAAGAAGGAAAGGTCAGGTCTCTTGTGTCAAATAGACGTGTTTCTAAAGAAACTGAAAATTGTCTTTGGTTAGCTTAGTGCACCCTGTCTTATGACAGACGCCTGTGTGAATAACCCTGCTGTTATAGCAGCTATTAACCCTAAGTAGCTTGCAAGTAGGTAATTTTCTACTTTCACAATGTCTAGAGTTAAACGTATGATTTGCTGCTTTAGACTGACGTTTGTTAATAATTGTGAAGTCTCATTAGCCGCAGCTGCTCACCTCATACAGAACACAATTAATACTTCAGAGAACAGCATTGTGCTCAATTCTACAAAAACAGAGAATCTTAAATCATTAATAAAGGAATTACATTTGTATGTCAATAAATGTCAGCCTCTCGTGGCTCTTTAAAATATATATTTTTTTATTTGTTAAAACATTTTTCCTTATTATTAAAACCACCCCAGAGGAATTCTAAATCATCTTACTGCAGGGCTGCTGCAGTAAAGTGTTTTTGTGCAAATTTAACACATAATGTACAGGGAGACGTCTGTTTCAATGGAGTTCAAGTTGCTTTTCAGGACTGTACAACGGCTGGATGTAAGATTTATTGGTAAATAGGGACAAGAAAATAATAAAAGAGACAGCCATTGTTGTAATCAGCACTCACACCATAAGACTTCTACAAATCAGAATAACGATTCGTGAACAATAATAACAAAGAGCACACAATAATAATTCTGAATTCTGCAGGACTCCTGCAGCTACTAGAATTCAGAAAGCTGAGGAGGACTTCAATCTGGGGTTCTTCACCCTTGAGACCCTAAATCAGCAGCTTGATGGCCACAAGTGACACTTTGGAGACAGAGGATGGCTGCTGTGTGACAGAACTAAATTGTCCTTCTCAACCACTTGTTTGTGTTGGCAGTCAGTGACAGAAGGCTGCTGCGGACCCCCACTTTCACTGCTCATTTTCATGTTGTTAGTCCCTCAGTTTTTGTTCTTCGTTGTAAGATTCACAAAACAACATTCATCCATTTTATTAATCTACTTATCGAGAGCACATCACAGGGTAGGTCAAGCAAATCCCAGCAAGCACTGGAGCAATCCCTGGGCAGGACGCCACTCCATCGCTGGGTAAACACACACACACATACACACACACACAGGTCAATTTAGCATTTCCAGTCCTCCACTGTGCTTTTCCATATATTTCATCCATCCATCCATCCATCCATTATCCAACCTGCTATATCCTAACACAGGGTCACGGGGGTCTGCTGGAGCAAATCCCAGTCAGCACAGAGTGCAAGGCAGGAACCAATCCCGGGCAGGGCGCCGACCCACTGTAGGACACACACACACACACACCAAGCACACACTGGTGACAATTTAGAATCGCCAATACACCTAACCTGCATGTCTTTGGACTGTGGGAGGAAACCCATGCAGACACGGGGAGAACATGCAAACTCCATGCAGGGAGGACCCGGGAAGTGAACCTGGGCCATATATTTCAGTGAAGGGTAAACATCCATCCATTATCCAACCCGCTATATCCTAACTACAGGGTCACGGGGGTCTGCTGGAGCCAATCCCAGCCAATACAGGGTGCAAGGCAGGAAACAAACCCCGGGCAGGGCACCAAGCCAACCGCAGGGGTAAACATTGAAATTAAAATAAAAATTGAAATTCTATTGCTAAATATTCAGCAAAATGAACCAAAATGAAACAGAGAACCGTAAATTATTATAAACATTTGGACTTCTGGTTAGGTCCACGTCCAGTGACTGAATAATTTATTTGTAATCGCACCAGAAATAGTATTAAGTGGACTGAGAGGGGCACACTTCTCAAGAGGCCACAGAGTGCCCGAGGGGCTGTGAATACCAGCAGAAGCCAGCATTAAAATCAGCTGCATGAGTGAGTCGGGGGTTGACATATGCAGCAGGCAAAATTTGACACGTAAAGGCAAACACAAAACTTTGGGGAGATTCTGGACCAATGCAGTGTTGCACACTGAACAGTTTCACTTCAGTCACACCAGGGTGTACATCCTCTGTGTGCGTCTGCAGGTGTCTGCATCCGAGTACAGACAGGCCTTTAATGAACACCTCAGATGCACTTCTCGGCTGCTAATGTCCATCAGTCATGGTGTGTGGCCTGGTCCCCTGATTCCCAGGTCTTGAGTTGGTTCACAGAACAGGGAATATTATTGTATACGGGTGGATCTGACCCCCAGTTAGTGAAATTAGGTGGATCCAGGTGGTGGGTGCGAGCAGACAAAGGTGCAAAGCAGCTGGGAGTGTGTGCCAGTGCACATCATCTGAACGGCACAGCAGAAGCAGCTTTGACACTTTAATGGTCCTTTGGAGGGTCACTCTCCAGAAACCGACTTTTGATCTTCAGCTACAATGCAAGCCCTAGGCAAGACAAATAATTACACACACTGGGATGAGCAAGCATCAGGAAAGTAAGCCTTTATTGTGCACTCTGTTTGTGTACATGTGGCATAATCTGTCTGAATATCACCGTCCATAAAACAGCAGGAGGAGTCGTCCACAAACTGATCTAAGTCAGCATTCAGCAATGCCGTGTCTTGGAGATCTGCACGAGGAGCAGCAATGAGATTCATGAGATTTCTCGTCCACTTCTTCATCAAGCAATGAAGGTAAACGTGTAGCAGGACTGAACTGAGAAGAACACTGAGCCTTAACATTAGGAGCTCCTCAAACAGACAAGTCATGTTTGCTCAGTCTAGAAGCTGTCAAGTGCTGAGTTGCTGCTATAGTCAGTAGAGTAGCCATTGCATACACAACTAAGAGTGTGACGTGATGTCCTAGCAGGAAATGCTGTGCAGCCACTCAGGCCAGGTGAGCTGCAGCTACTGCCCTAAGGCATGCTGGGAGTGCAGCTACCTCTCATCTAACATGTTTAAATAATAAGCAATTGGACAATACCTGGAGTTGTATCCCTGAATAAGTGCAGCTTATGAAAACCCCTGTGCCTCATCAACAAATAACAAGAGGGTGCAGACCTATGAATACCTGGGAGTGCAGCTGGATGATAAACTGGACTGAACTGCCAATACTGATGATCTGTGCAAAAGAGGACAGAGCCGATTATACTTCCTTAGAAGGCTGGTGTCCTTCAACATCTGCATTAAGATGCTGCAGATGTTCTATCAGACGGTTGTGGCGAGCACCCTCTTCTACGCGGTGGTGTGCTGGGGAGGCAGCATAAAGAAGAGGGACGCCTCACACCTGGACAAACTGGTGAGGAAGGCAGGCTCTATTGTAGGCATGGAGCTGGATAGTTTGACATCCGTGGCAGAGTGACGGGCGCTGAGCAGAATCCTGTCAATCATGGAGAATCCACTGCATCCACTGAACAGGATCATCTCCAGACAGAAGAGCAGCTTCAGCGACAGACTGCTGTCACCGTCCTGCTCCACTGACAGACTGAGGAGATCGTTCCTCCACCACACTATGCGACTCTTCAGTTATACCTGGGGGGGTAAACGATAACATTATTCAAAGTTATTGACTGTTATACCTGCCTCGCACTCTCCACCTTGCAGTTTTCAACTTGCACTGTGTTTTTATTACTCTTTAATTAATATTGTTTTTTGTATCAGTATGCTGCTGTTGGAGTATGGGAATTTCCCTTTGGGGATTATTAAAGTATCTATCTATCTATCTATCTATCTATCTATCTATCTATCTATCTATCTATCTATCTATCTATCTATCTATCTATCTATCTATCTATCTATCTAAGAATTGTTTTTAAAAAGTAGGAAGACCTGAGGCTGGAGTTTGAGACATAAGCCATTTTATTTAATAAAAACTCTCCTATGTTTTATCAGTCCACGGTATGGGGTCAGCAGCAGAAGGTTTAGAAATGTCTTATAGCGGCCGTACTATTAATACATGTTCTGTAATCCTCTGTCTGTGTTGAGCACAAATCCCTGGAAACTTAGCATTTGTTTGTGTCTTATCACTTGAGTTGAGTTTCAAATAGCAGCAATACGCTCCTGTAAAATGGCTCTCGTGGTACCACACAGATCATGATGCAGGTATCTCACTTGGCAAAACTGCAATTCAGAAACACTTTGTAACCCTTTTCAGCTGACGTTTGAAGTCATTTTAAAGTGTCCTCCTCACACGCTTTAAGAGTAGGGAACAAAATAAAGGTCATCAAAAATTGAACTCACTACATAAATCTACAACATGGTCACTGGTGGTACCACTGCTAAAATAGTGGGCTTCTGGGAACTGTAGAATAATTACATGTGTTAATTGCACATACATTTTTTGTAAACCTTCAAGTCCAAAGAGTTGTGGGACTCTGGAACAAACTACCAAGACACGGAGTTGATTAGAAAACCTGAACAACTTTTAAGAAGGATCTAAAGGAGATATTGTGACAGCTTAGCCATTTGCTAATGGACGGAGTGGTCTCTTCATGTTTGTCACATTTCTTATGTTGTCATATTCTCATTTTTATCTTGTGCCCAAATATGTGCAGGCGCTTGAACCAGGTGGTGGTGAAGTGAAAAGGGGGACAGAAGAGCAGTGTGTCTAATGTCTTCTGTGTAATTTGCCTCTTGCGTGCCAGAAATAGTAAACCGAGAAAAATGAACTGATTCTTGATTGAGGATTTCTTGAAGCATTTTAAGGTAACCCTCAGGAGAAGCTAAACAGATGTCATCCAGGGAACATTTTAATCTACATTTCCATTTACAAAAGTTCCTAACAGATCTCCTTGCTAAAAGAAGGAGACATGACTATCTATCAATTGCCCTCACTGGACTTGTTGGTGCGAAGCAACTGGAATTGAGGTTGGAGTGCCTTCAGCCCTTATTATTGTGAAATGCTTATCTGACAGTGGAACACCTTTTAAATCAGCTGACTTAATAGCGGATTTTGTAGCCCCTGTGTCCACTACAAATGGTAAATGTATTCTATCAACTGTTAAGATTTTTTTCATCTGAAGCATTTTGACTAATATATGCCATTAAATTCCTCAGCAGAAGTTGGAACTGAATATTCCAGTGTTTTCCCTAATGGATTCTGCATAGTCCATGACACAGTATTATGTGTATTTGGACCATCATTTCTAATTTCCCTCACAAATGGATTGTTATTTATATTCCTATGACATTCACCATTCCAGTGAACACTTTCAACACAGATAAAGTATACATCTCTTGGTGTAAAATTAGAATATTAAAACATTAGGAACATTTAGAAAAGAACAGGAGCCTCATGCATAATGTCGTGCGTAGAATTCACACTAAAACATGGCGTACGGACAAAAACAGAAATGTGCGTACACACAAAAAAACCCAGATGCATAAATCCACGTTCTTCCACTTCAAAAATCCCAGTCAGTGTGAATATTAATGTTCGTGTACGCACCTGCCACCTCACCCCAACTCCTCTGTAGAATTATGCCTCTTTGAAAATGCAAATCAATATAATCAGCCACTTATGTTTTGCATTCTGTCAAAAGACAATGGCAAAAGCATGGAGGATAAAGAAAAATTTCAGCGAATACCAAGTAGAGGTAAGGAAAAACATACACTTTGTTGGTTTAAACCAGTGGCTCTCAATCTGTGGGGTGGGCCCCCCTAGGGGGGGGGTGTGAAGATGTGAAAAAAAAGAAAACAAGAAGCAAAAATATGAAAACTACATCTATTGAAACCAAAACAAATTAACTTAAACTACATTCTGATACTAGAAAAATAAACATAGAGTTAGATAAATGTCGATAAAAGTTAAGTAGGTATAATAAAATATGCATCTATGATATATCATTAATGAAAACAGAACAAATTAGTATTAGTGGGCTCCTTTCAAAAAAAAGTTTGGGGGGTGTGATTAAAACTGTTATGAAAACTCAGGTTGCAAACACTTAAAGGTTGAGAAACTCTGGTTTAAACAATGGTATAAACAACAAAAGGAAGTTGATCACGTGACAGAGTGGCGGAGAAACTCAAAAGTTCAAGTTCAGAAAGTCGCACAGTACCTAAAATAAAAAGAAGTGGTCAGACACCAAAGTCACCATGAAAGTTGAGTCGTAGCCCACCGTCTGGTTATCATATGGAAGTGTATTAGGGTACAGAGAAAAGAAAATAACCTGGGACATAGTGGGAAAAAAGGTTGAAATTTCCACTTTAATCATGTAGTTTATTTTGTCATTAAAACAGAATGTCATAAAGTTCATTTTAAATTGGTTTAATTCAATAGTTTTTCAAATCCCATCATAACTAAAGTAGCACGTTAAATGCTTTGTATTTATTGTGTTCTTCTATGTGCTCTCTGCGTGTCAATCACTATGTGCTTCTTAAACGGGCTTTCTCTTATGCTGACAGGAAACAGAATCCATTACATTCATGATGTTACAGCTCTTTGAACAAATTAAATACTAAGATGTATACTTGATATCATTTTCATGATGATAAAAATTATAGCATGTATAAAACTTTGAGGCACGGTGATGCAGTGATACTGATGAGCTGGCGCCCTGTCCAGTGATTGTTTCTGCCAGCCACAAGATGCTTGCTGTGCAGTGCACGACCATCAATAAAGTAATTTATTGCAGCAGTACTGTCTCTTTCAAAAGTAATAACCCCTAACAGTAGTATTGTTCCTGTCCTTCCTTTTCTTTCTCCAAATAACCAATCGCCACACAATCATATCTTTAATAAACGTCAAGCCATCTGTAAGCATAGAACACTGATTCTTCAAAACATTTAAAGAACATTTTGCTGTCTTCATAGCACATGTTTAATTACTCTATCCATCTATACATCCAGAGTTGCGCCAGCCCCAGCAAGAACAATCCCTGAACTGGGCGCCAGCTCATCGCTACTGCTGCCCACAGAGTCCTTGCATATTTAATCATTAACAAAATCCATCCATCCATCCATTATCCAACCCGC